>NW_024421782.1:0-28523 GCF_014898765.1 Herpailurus yagouaroundi | reverse complement strand
CTCTAACTATGTTTTTCTTTTCCTTCCCCCATTGTCTTTTTTTTTTTAATGTTCGTAGCTTTTATTTTATTTTTTTAAATATAATTCATTGTCAGATTGCTAACACACAGTGTGTAAAGTGTGCTCTTGGTTTTTGGGGTAGATTCCCGTGGTTCATTGCTTATATACAGCACCCAGTCTCATCCCACCAAATGCCCTCCTCAATGCCCACCACCCATTTCCCCCTCTTCCCCACCCCCCATCAACCCTCAGTTTGTTCTCTTTATTTAAGAGTCTCTTATTATTTGCCTCTCTCCCTCTGTTTGGAACTATTTTTCCCCCGTTCCTTCCCCCATGGTCTTAAGTTTCTCAAGATTCACATATGAATGAAAACATATGGTATCTTTCTCTGCCTGACTTATTTCACTTAGCATAATACCCTCCAGTTCCATCCATGTTACTGCAAATGGCAAGATTTCATTCTTTTTCCTTACCAAGTAGTATTCCATTGTATCTATAAACCACATCTTCTTTATCCATCATGGACATTTGGGCTCTTTCCATAATTTGGCTATTGTTGATCGCACTGCTATAAACATTGAGGTACATGTGCCCCTATGAATCAGCACTTCTGTATCCTTTGGATAAATTCCTAGTAGTGCTATTGTGGGGTATAGGGTAATTCTATTTTTAATTTTTTGAGGAACCTCCACACTGTTTGCTAAAGTGGCTGCACCAGTTTGCATCCCCACCAACAGTGCAAGAGGGTTCCCCTTCCTCCACATCCTCGCCAACATCTGTTGTTTCCTGAGTTGTTAATTTTAGCAACTATGACCAGCCCACAGTACCTTTCTGATACACACTAGTTGACTGGTTAAAATCTATATCCTGATCAGCTACCATCAGTAAAAGTCCAAAATCAAACTGCTCAAACAGTGAAATTTGAATAATGGACAAAGACTAGAAGTTCATAAACAACAAATGATTAATTTGAGGAGATTCTTCCTTGCTTGGATAGGCAGGCAAAGCTCAGTCACTGCTCCCCCTCAGATCAGAACTAGAATAAAGGAATGGAAGACCCAATGTTGGGAGCCCAGACACCATCATGTCACCTCAGGGGAGGGTAAACTGACAGCTCCGTTTAAGAAAAATCTGCAGCAGTTTGTCTGGATTTAAATAAATTGGCTTCACGGAGGGTGGCAACAGTACATGGTCACACGTGGGCGTGCCAGCACAATAAGCTGCACACTTTAAAGGCAAGAAATAAAGTAATGATGGTGAGCAGACCCAGTCCTGTCCTCTTCCCTTAGCCAATATGGGAGGGCCACTTTGTTTTCACATACCATGTTAGGTCCCTGTGTATGGTTTATATAAAAACACAAGCTAACTGTGTCAGGCAACTAAACTCTTGGGACCAATAACACTATACTGGACTTTATTTTGTTTTGGGTTTTCTCATTTTGTTTTGTTTTGCTTTGATTTTGTTTGGTCTGACCTATATTTTTACCTATGAGAATCAGAATGCTCAAAAGATTTCCTATATCTGTGGAAGATTCATGTGATTTTTTTCTGATAGTGATGGCACCAGCCTATAGGTACCAGCCAGAAGCAAAAGATTGGGGATGTATAGGGTTGCCCTTCTTACCAGGGAAATTTGACAATGGAAAGCATGTTCATCTTTCCTCCTATGATAAATTCAGACTTTGGTGTCTAAATAGCATTCCCCATACATGCCATCCTAACTCCTAGCTGATGAAATCTCAAATAAAGAATGTAACCTACTTGGAGTAGGCAACATCACCTATCATTTTCCTGGTTTCAAATGTTATATAGTTTATTGAAAGTGGAGGAGCCATGAGTCTTGTTCAATCAGGATATTGATCCAAGGAATTGATCCTTTCTGTTTGTTAATGTTGGCCCTTGTCCTGTTTTCTCTAATGAAACTAATGTGGCTCAAGCTGAAAGTACTGGTGAACAATTTGATAGAAGTAGAAAAAGTTTGCTCACTCTGCCACAAAAATATGAAACCCGCATAGGAGACAGAAGTCGATAGTTCTGTAGGATACCAAAAGCATCAAATATGAGACTGTCTCCAGACACAAAATTAGGTGAGGGTAGTGGTGGTGTATGCAATCTAGCTTAGTCTACTCCTCTTGAGTTTACCAGAGTGCAAACAGGACAGCATAATGTAAACCAGCATCCTTTCTGAACTGGAAGCAGCTCAGATTAAAGGAAGAAGCAAAATTTGACCTGCATCTACACAGGCTTGAGAGGCCAACTTGGGAAGATGGAAGCAATCCCACGAAGCAGGCACTGCCATGATTAATTCAAACTCTCCTTGACATCACTTAAAAATGCAATATTACATAACCTAGCTTTAATGTTTACTCAACTGTTACAATTATTTGATGAGGCTTTGCAGAAAATACTTCCCTATTATTACATAAAGAAATGAGCCAGTGGCAGAGTTGGGATAAAGTGCAGCTCAATTCTGAGTGCAATTATCAGAAATGTGTGATTATGATTCCAGTTTCCTTGGGAGGAACAGCAGCCCATCTTATGGGAAGTTGGAACAGTGACCTTAAACATTAAATCTCTGATTGCTCTAGGAGGTTCACAATGCACATATCTAAAAGACTCCCACAGAAAACCCTCTCATCCTAGAAGGGTGTACAGAATAATTTCCTCTGAGCTCCAAGTGGAAGGTAAATTAGAGAAAACACAGGGGAAGTGGCATATCAGAAATTATCTACTACAAGAACAGTGCAAATTTACAGTTAGAGGAACAAATAAATCACAAAGAGTTCACACCACAGGCTGTTTTTACTCTAACCAGGTAGCTCAACCTCTTTTAATTGTCCTGATCAAAATCCTACTATTGACACTCCTAGAGTGCACTGAAATGAAATGGAAACCAGGAAATTTGCCTTTCAGCCCCCTGGTAGTTAATGGCAAGGAAGTTTAATTTTAGAGGAGCTGTTACACAACCAACAATGCATTAGAGACACAGAAAAAAAACCCAACCTGTTTATATAAGAAGACAGTTACAGAAATGTTCACTGAAAAACTGTCTATAATAATTCAAGACTGGAAACGCACTAACTGTCTCTCAGCTGGCTAAATGCATTGTATGAATATTCAACAGAACATGATATAGGAGTTAAAATACATAAATTTGAGCCGTGTGTTTCAAAAATCTTAATATTGAGCCAAAACAAAAGGAGTTACAGAATAGCACTTCATAAAATGCCACTTAGGTAAAATGCTATATTTTACTTATGGGCGTATGCATTTAATAACATTAAAAAGTATGCATGGGGATGATAATACATTTAAGATTGAGCTTATCTTGGAGGAGGCCAGGAGGTAAAATGGGAAGAAAGAAAAAAGGGTACAAAGGTGACTTTAAATGTTTCTCCGGTGTTTTATTCCCTCAAAATAACTGAAGGAATTTTGAGGAAAATGTCAAGAAGCAGGTAGGTACTCACTACTATTTTCTGTACTGATCTGCATGTTTGAAATATGCTGCATTACAGACCTAAAGGAAAAAAATAGGCAGCAATACAATAATAGTAGGAAACCTTTAAATCCAATATAAGTCAATGGATAGATCATCCAAACAGAAAATCAATAGGGAAACATTAGCTTTGAATGACACATTAGACTAAATGCACTTAACAGATATTTACAGAACATTCCATCCAAAACTAAAAAAATACATTGTTCTCAAGTGTACATGGAACGTATTTCAAGATCATATATCTTTATATGATCTTTATAAATTTTAAAGGATTGAAATTATATTAAGCATATTTTCAAACCACAATAGCATGAAACTAAAAATTAATTACACAAGAATAACAAAAAAAAATTAACAAATATGTGAAGATTAAACAACATGCTACTGAGCAATAATGGGTCAAAGAAGATACCAAAACAAAAATTAAAAAAATACCTTGAGACAAAGAAAATGTAAATGTAACATAACAAAACTTATGAGATGCAGCAAAAGCAGTTCTAAGAGGGAAGTTCATTGCAATACAGACCTTCCACAAGAAACAAAAATGTTCTCAAATAAACTAACTTTACACTTCAAGCAACTAGAAAATAATAAAGCCCAAAGTTACCAAAAGAAATAAAATAACAAAAATTAAAGCAGAAATAAACAAAATAGAGACTAAAAAGATAGTAGAAAAGATCAATGAAACTAAGAGCTGGTTCTTTGAAAAGATAAACTAAGTTGACAAACCCTTAGCTAAACTCTCCAAGAAAAAAAAAGAGAAAGAATAAATAAATCAGAATAAATAAAATCAGAAATGAAAGACATGTTGTAATTGATATCACAGAAATACAAAGAATCATAAGAGACTACTATGAAAATTATATGCCAACAAATTGGACAACCTAGAAAAAATGGTTGAATTCCAGGGAACATACATCCTACCAAGACTGAATTATGGTGAAACAGAAAACCTGAACAGACTGATTACTAGTAAAGAAATTGAATCAGTAATCAAACACCTTCCAACAAACAAAAGTCCAGGACTAGAGGGATTCACTAGTGAATTTTACCAAGCAGTCTACAAAGAATACCAATCCTTCTCAAACTCTTCCAAAAAACAAAACAAGAGGGGAGTGCCTGGGTAGCTCAGTCAGTGAAGCACCCAACTCTTGATCTAAGTTCACATAATAATTTCATGGTTCATGAATCTAAACCCCACTTCAGGCTCTGTGCTGATGGTGTATATATCTCTCTCTGATGAACAAAGATACAAAAATCCACAACAAAATATTAGCAAACTGAATTCAACAGCACATTAAAAGGATCACACACCATGATCAAGCAGGATATTGTAAGAATACAAAGGTGGCTCAACACCTGCAAATTAGTCAATGTGATATACCACATTAACAAAATGAAGAAAAAATGATATAATCATCTCAACACATACGTGGATCCTGAGAAACTTAACAGAAGACCATGGGGGAAGGGAAGGGGAAAAAATAGTTACAGAGAGGGAGGGAGGAAAACCATAAGAGACTTAAATATAGAGAACAAACTGAAGGTGGATGGGGGGTGGGGGAGAGGGGGAAATGGGTGATGGGCATTGAGGAAGGCACTCATTGGGATGAGCACTGGGTGTCGTATGTAAGCCAATTTCACAATAAGTTATATTTTAAAAAAGAAAAGAAAAAGAATTTGGCAATATTCAACATCCATTTATAATTAAAACTCTCAATAAAGCAGGTATAGAGGGAACAGACCTCAACAAAATAAAGGCTATATATGACAAGCCCACAGGTAACATCAGACTCAATAGTGAAATAAGGTGAATGCATTTCCTCTAAGATCATCAACAAGACAAGGATACCCTCTCTTGTCACTTTAATTTAACATAGTATTGGAAGTCCTACCAATAAGGCAAGAAATTTAAAAGCATCCAAATTGGAAAGAAAGAAACAAAACTATCACTATTTACAAATGACATATATAAAAAACCTTAAAGACTCTATCAAAAAACTGTTCAAACTAGTTCAAAAAAAACTGTTCAAACAAATTCAGTAAAGTTGCAGGATTCAAAATCAATACACAAAAATCTGTTGTGTTCCATACACCAATAATGAACTATCAGAGAAATTAAGAAAACAATCTCTTTACAATTGCATCAAAAATACCTAGGAATAAATTTAACCAAGGAGGTGAAAGACCTGTATATTAAAAACTACAAGACATTAATTACAGAAATTGAAGACAATATGAGCAAATGAAAAGATATTCGATGTTCATGGATTGAAAGAATTAATGTTGCTAAAATGGCCATACTGCCCAAAGCAATATACAAATTCAATGCAATCCTTATCAAAATTCCAATGAGATTTTTCACAGAAATAGAACAAGCAATCCTTGAATTTGTATAGAGCCATCAAAGATTCTGAATAGTCAAAGCAATCTTAAGAAAGAAGAACAAAGCTGGAGGCATCACACGCCCTGATTTCAAACTATATTACAAAACTACAATAATTAAAACAGCATAGTACTGGCATTAAAAAAAAGCACATAGATCAAAGGAACAGAATAGAAAGACCAGAAATAAACCCATGCATACATAGTCAGTTAATTTACAACAAGGAAGACAAGAATATACAATGCAGAAGAGACAGTCTTTTCAATAAATGGGCCTGGAAAAATTAGACAGCCACACACAAAAGAATGAAACTAGATCACTATCTTACACCAGATACAAAAATTCACGCAAGGTGGATTAAAGACTTGAGCATAAAACCTGAAACCATAAAACTCCTAGAAGAAAACATAGGTAGTAAGCTCCTTGACATAGATCTTGGCAATGAGTTTTTTAATCTAACACCAAAAACAAAAGGAACAAAAGCAAAAATGAGTAAGTGGGACTACATCAGAGTAAAAAGCTTTTGCACAACCATCAACAAAATGAAAAGGCAACCTATTGAATGGTAGAAAATATTTATGAATCATGTATCTGATAAGGAGTTAATATCCAAAACATATAAAGAACTCATACAATTCAACACCAAAAAAAAAAAAAAAAACCCAAGCCGTTTTTTAAGTAAAAACATGGGCAGAAGATATGAATAGATATTGTTCCAAAGAAGACATACTGATGGCCAAATAGTATATGAAAAGATGCTCTACATCATTAATCATAAGGGGAATACAAATCAAAACCACAGTGAGATATCAGCTCATACCTGTTAGAAAGGCTATTATCAAAAAGATTAGAGATAACAAGTGTTAGCAAGAATATGGAGAAAAAAGAATGCTTGAGCACAGTTGGTGAGAATATAAAGTGGTGTAGTCACTATAAAAAACAGTATGGAGTCTCCTCAAAAAAGTAAAAAATATAACTCCCATAAGATCCAGAAGTTTCACTTCTGGATATTTATCCAAAGAAAACAGAAAGACTAACTCAAAAATATATATGAACCCCATCTTCATTGCAGTAATGTTTATATAGCTAAGATATGGAAACACCTAAGTGCCCAATAAAGGATGAATGTATTTATACACACACATACACACACACACAGAATGGAGTATTGCTCAGTCATAAAAAAGAATGAGGTCCTGCCATTTGTGGCAACACTGATGGACTTCAAGGGCATTATGCAAAGTGAAACAAATAAGAGAAAGACAAATACTATATGATCTCTCTTTTATGCAGAATCATTAAACACAATAATTAAATCAATAAACCAAGCACGCAGATCCACAGAACAGGTTTTGATGGTTGCCAGAGGTGGGGGTGGGGGTAGGGATAGGGGGTAAGGAGTGAGAAAAATGAATGAACTATTCTTTTTGTTTGTTTAAATAAATTGATTTACTTAAAAAAAACTGCACAATCTATTTCAGAAAATAGCAGAGGAAACAGCATTTCCAAACTTATTTCATGAACCCAGTACTATCCTGATTTCAAAACCAGACTGAAAAAGTACTTAAAAAAGAAAACTACAAATCAATGTGTCTCATGATTTTAGATGCAAAAATTAAAAAATATATATTAGCACTTGAATCTACCAGTGTGTGAAAAGAATAATACACCATTACCAAGTTGGAGTTATTCCAAGGATGCAAGGCTGGTTCAACATTTGAAATCAATCGATGTAATCCATCATGTCAACAAACTAAAGGTAAAAAGTCATGTGATGTTATTGATTGATGCAGGAAATACATTTGACAAAATTCAACGTAAATACACACACACACACACACACACACACACAATATGCTGTAAAAAAAAAAAAATGCCAGGAAATAGTGTGTGTTAGGGGAAGAGAAGATTGCAGTGGAAGATAGCAACATATTTTTTTAATTGGGTTAAGAAACAGAACAAAGTTACCAGAGATGGTCCATGGACACTGCTTCTAGGTTTAGCAATTAGACCTGGTAAAGATGTCACTTTTAGAAAAATATAATGAAAGAATTGCACTGTCATAATAAAAAGACACACCATTCTTTTTAGTATTATATTATAAAATGCATTGTAAAATAAGAAAACAAGGAACAACCAAAAAATATGTCATAAATGGCATCTTTTTTTAAAGGAAATCAAATCAGGAAGACATGTAAAATTTAGATGTTGCACAGGTAGATTGATCAGAGAGGAAATTCAGATTAGACAGAAATATATCAACATTACTAGAATATAAATGTGTGAAGTTAGTGAACTCAGAGAAAAAATATATAGGCCACCAAGATCTTTAGGAAACAAAGACATGGAGAGAAAGCAAACAAGTGTGGACATTTTGCATTTTTTCAACCAAAAAAATGAGCCGACACACAAAAGTAGGACAGAACTATAGGAGTCTAACCAAATCAAGTTCCAGCTTCCCCAAAGGCTGTACTGTGCCTACATCCCTCCTGCTTGCCTCAGCTGGGCTTCTCCCCTTTTCCATGGCATTTAACTAAGAAACCACCAGAAAGGCAGTAACTCATTATTCAAGGCACAGAAATACTTGTAGTTGGGGCCAGCTTAGAAGAAGTTTAGAGAAGCCACTAGTAGGGATATGCAGCAAAACAAAAGGTCATAGGGAGCTGAGAAGAGGGTCTTGGCTGTGGGTGTAGGTCACCTGTTCCATAGCCAGCAATGATGCTGGAAGATCCTCACCCCAGTGAGCAGCTGCACATTGTAATCCAGAACAGAATGGGGGCTTAACATCAGCCTTTCCACAAGAACTCATGCTAGGGCACACAGGTACACTCACACACACATGGCTAGGAGGGGTGATCTGTAGAGAAATGTCAAAACCATTCTAATCCCGGAGGAAGGGCCCCACACCAGTCCTATCACTTTCTTTACCTACTTGGTCCCCATTGTTCTTTTCCCAAGCAGCAGAGGACAGAATGTGAGACAAGAATCACAGATGTTCATCTCAGTTCTGCCACTAACTATGTGACCTTGAGGCCAAGAAAGGCTGAATGGCTGAATGGGGGGCTGGGAGGTCTCCTGCTAGCATTTCTCTGGGTGTGGGGGTGTGGGCGTGCGTGTAGGTGGGTGTGTATTTTTTTTGTGGCACAAACTGATGAATAACTAATTGTCTCCTTCTTTGGTCAACTAAACTAAACAAGAACAGGTTTTAATGTTTTTGTTTATTTGCTTGTTTATTGAACTGGCAAAGAATCTTTGGGTGTATTTTGCATTTTTTGCTCTGGTGAACAAATTCCAGGATGCTGCAAAAAATAAGAGACTTTCCTAGAGCATAAATTTCGTATTGAATATATTTGGAAAATTTTAAAAGCCTTCCTGAAGATGGCCAAAATATTTTAATTGCATTCATAAAATGTTATCACGTGGCAAGACCACAGTGATTGGAATTGAATGAAACAAAATGTTTGTTCTATTGTTTTAACGAAAGATACACCACTGAGAATTTTTTTAAAAATAGGATATTTGAATCAGGCATCCAGGTAACAAAAAGCTATTCTGTTTTAGCATTTATTTACTATGGTCCTCAAAGCTGACTATACATGCAAATCACCAAGGGAGCCTTTAGGATATTCTGATGCCAGGGCACTGCCCCTGAACAATTAAAGCAGTCCTCTCTAGGGATAGGGACTGGGCATCGGCAAATTTTAAAAACTCCCTAGGTGATTCTAATATGCGGTCAGGGTTGAGAACAACTCATTTAGACAGTGCTGTCCCAATTAATATTTAAACAGTCACAGCCCATTGGCTTCACTAATCCAGCTGTATTACCACCGGCATATAAAAGATTATTTTTTAAATACCATATGAAAAGGAGGATCAATCGGCTCTTGAAGTACAAGTTACTCTGTAATCCTACTGATGCACTGTCCGTTCGGGTAGTCCTCTTGTGTTTTAATTCATCACCTGTACTTCTGTAGAACTGAAAGTGTTAATCCTTTGTCACAGATGCTAGTGCAAACCTTGATATTGAATAATCCACTGAGTTGTGTGTTTAAGATCTTTGCTTCATTAAGTCACCAGATATTCCTGGCAGCAGAAGAGTGGCAAGATGTCAACCTGAGCTTTGCTGAGCCAAAAGAATTAGCTTTTACCGTATTTCTAAAGATGAATGTGCTCTTAGAGCATGTCCATTAGTCCCAATACTCTAATGAATGTGTGGCTTGACAGACACAATAATTGGCATAGTTCAGAGTGTAAGAGAATCACTTTGATAAATCAGAATAAGGTCAACTGAAAGAAGAAACAAGGATTTAGTTTTCACATATTTCTAACCATAGCAACAAGAAAGAATAAGTAGTAAAAAACAAGATTAGGTAGACTGATAATCCATCAATGTGGAACCTCCTCGTCTCATTAACACTAATCAATAGAAAGGTGGCTTTGCTGTAAAACAGTGGCACTTGAGTTCCATAGGACTCACTATGTATCCTAGCAATGTCTGTTTTTCTTTAGAAGTCTGGGAATCTTATCGACTGGAGCTAATCTCTGGAATTTCTGGCCTTATCTCCTGATTACTACCCAACGAGATAGGTCACTTAGAATAGTCTAAGATTTTATTTCCCCATGAGTTTACCATCAACATTTTCCTCTTAAAACATCAGCCCTGACCTTAAATGTAGCAGGGCTTTCTTGGTTGGCTCTGGAAACATTTATAGCACTCAGATATAATTCTTCTGATTAAAATGTGTTTTGCTTCTACTCTTCAGTGAAACAATAAAGGGAGATTGCAGAGCAAGCCCTTCTATTCCTCCTAGAAGGACCTGCTGTGAACTATAAAAGAGAAATACAAAAGTAAATTGCTTCAAATGAACATGAGACCTGCTCGCTCATGCTGGGTCATACTAAAAGAGACTTCCCTCTGTCCAGGCAATAACGAAGGGGAGTCTAATTCTTAACCAAGCTTGACATGTGTCTGAGACAAGACGTTAGTCATGCTTGGCTTCATCTACTCAGGAATCTCTTGTTTAATTTAACTCAATGACTTTGGATTATGCAGGAGGAGCTGATTCTAAACCTGACTTAGAAAAAAAAGAATCTAAATAGGAATCTGAAACCATTTCTATCTCTTCTGGATTCCAACCTTACTGTTAGGAAGAAAAACAAATCAAGCCAGGAGAATGTGATATCTTTCTTTGACAGACTTACAGATTTAAGGGTTTAAAAAAAGTGGAACCAAGAGGTGCCTAGATGGCTCAGTCTGGTTAAGTGTCCGACTTCGGCTCAGGTCATGATCTCACAATGTGTGAGTTCAGGCCCTGCATTGGGCTATCTGCTACCAACACAAAGCCTGCTTCGGATCCTCTGTCCTCCTCTCTCTCTGCCCCTCCCCACCTCCCTCTCTCTCTCAAAGTAAATAAATAAACATTTTTTTAAGTGGAACCAACTGTGATAAGTTATTTGGAATTTTTGAAAGGCATTTTGATATTTGATAACTATCACATGTCCTATTTTTAATAAATTTGAAACACTTGGCTTAAAAACATTTGCAGAGAGAAAATTGATATGTATGCTAATGACAGACAGGGATGGTAGGCAAAACCACTGGGTTATGATTCTGGGCCAGCTAAGATGATACAGGTTATATTTGATCTTCTTTAACTATTCACATTTTTATTTTTCAGTTGGGCAGTTAACATAAATGTTTTATGTGACTACTAAGTTCTCAGCATTACAAGACACACACAGAAGAATTATATGACCACCTCTACTTCAAGGAGCTTGACTTCAGTTTGGGAAGCTCAAAACCCGATTAAGCAAGTCATGAACCATCAGCAGGCAAAGCATATGAGGCCATGTTTGTGGGAATTAGGAATAATGGAGTCCGAAACATTCTCTTCTATATTTCAGCAATTTCCTACTTCATGGAGATCAATGACAACTTGACTTTGCCCTTATCTGAGGACTAGTCCTTATACCTTTGGGAAAATTCTCTCTGTAAATTATTCTTCATTTTATGTCATATGAACCCAATCCAAACCAATTCAATATTCTCTGGTGGCTTTCATAGATTTTTGACCCCAGAGTGAGAAATGTATTTGACATGATGATGCCATACCCACTACAATCATATAACTGATAGGGAATTTTAATGAAACCATTGTAATTTTTACAATGTATGATGCCCTGTGATACTTTCTATTCTATTCAATTCTATTATATATCCTTTTTTTAAAAGGAAATTGCCAATCATGACCCACTGAATTGATTTTACAATCTACTAATGGGTCATCCTGCTACAGTTTGGATGATATCATTTGAGTCTAGATCTTTACTTTGAATGAATCTGGTGAAATGTATCATGGATTTAAGGATCGCACATTCCCTAAATAAATTACAGCTGGATTTCCAACAAGGGCTTTAAAAACATGAGTTGGCTTCATAAGTGCCTGTAAGCATAGGTGATAGATAGTTGCTTGAATCAGTCCTGAATCCATATATACCCTCTACTTTTGGCATTAGTGGGTCATAAATTTGTTTTCCCAGCCTTTCCACCTTTTGGGTACTACCTCCAACTTCTAATATTAAAACTGAAGCTTCATTAGTCAAAATATATTTTGATATCTGACTTCCACCACAGTCCCAGTGTTTTTAGGATCATGTTTTAAAAATAAGTGCCCTTGGGCATGAACAATCTCTGCTGGATTCCTTGTCAGGTACCACAAACTCAAGGACAGACCTCTTCAATATACTTCTCCACAGTAGGAAGATCATTACAACATTTGGCATTTGGATCCTAAAATTACAACTATCTATGATTGAACTAAAAGGAGCGATAGAAGGGAAAGATAAGATAATCTGTTGATGCTGGAGATTGAATACAATATTCAAATTAAACACACAAATTTCTTAATGAAAAAGATACCAAATTGCTTTCAGTTCAAGGGCAGTAGAAATTCATTGTTTTAAAAAAACAGAAGCACATTAGAGATATTCCATGTTATAGGAAAGATACATTTATCACTATTTACATAAGGGACACAACCCACTAAATTTGCAGTAGAGCTAGATTTGTTATCATTTGTTTACAGTCTTGCATCCCAGGTGAAAAAAAATGTAAAGACAGTTATTATTCATTCAGTAAATATTTATTGAGCACTCACCACATAGCTAACACTATCCTAGGCTCTGAGGAAACAGATGAACAAACCAGGCATGGTACAGACCTGTATTTTATTGGGTGAAGGTGGCGAAACCCCAACAATAGATAAAGGCAATGAACATCCAATACCGGTAAGTGTATGTAAAGAATTAGAAGTGATACCAAATACCACTACTGTGTGGGTACTTCAGGTAAACTGTTTGAGAGAGCCTGTCTGTCAATGACACAATGTGACCAATAGCTGAGTGGCCATAAGTGACAGTCCTGGAATGACTGAGGAAAGAACACAGCCCACCAAGGAACAAGCCTGCAGGAGGAATGGAAAGAAAGCTAGTGATTCCGGGATATGGTAGGCAAGAGGGGGAGCATCATGACATGAGGCTAAGGAGGAGGCAGGGACAAAATCATGTTTGAATTTTACTTTAAATATTATGGAAAGTCTTTGTTGTATTTGGGGCAAATTGAACTTAGGCTTTCAAAAGACCATTCTGATTATCATGTGGATAGTGAACTGCAGGGAAACAAGTGGAAGGAGGGAAACCAGTGAGAAAGCTACTTTTGTAGCCAGGAGAGAGATGATTCGTGTAGACTAGGGTGACAGTGGTGATGGCTTTACTACTTGGCGATAATGAATGATATAGCTGGTCTGAGGGTGAAGGTAAAATGGTGCCACATAAAAAGTGATGTCCGCAGCATATCCTCATGTAAATGCATTAGGAATAAAGCAAAAAACAAATATGGGTACAGGAGATACCCCTCTCACTCCTGTGTATATTTTTAAGATACAAATAATTGAAATTCAGGCAGTGTCTTCACATTGAAAGTCTCAGAAACCACCATTGTTCTCAGGACCCTTGTTAAAACTGGGCATCATACATGCTATGACTCAGGATAAGACTCTTTCATGAAAGAAACTTAGTTCCATAAGGAACTCTCTTACCACAATAGAACAAGAGATTAAAATGCCATAAAGTGGGAAAACTGGAAGAAAAATTATGGGGGAAGAAAGGTGAGAGATAGCAAGAAATCAAAAAATGTATCCAAATGCTCTAGTCAAACCTCTCCAACCAAGTAGCAAATCAGTCTTATGGCTCCTACAACTCAGGATGTTACTGTGAAAGGACCCCAGAGATGATCTGGCGCTCAAAAATATTTGAGGAATTGAAATGAATTTTACAAAGAAAGAATCTCTGCCTTTATCCTTGCTAAGAGCTTTATTAGAGATTTCAATTCCATGCTAATCACAAAATTTGAAGCATTCAAATAATAATCTAATTTCAAAATTGGTTTGGAATATGTATCTACCATCCATTTCTCTTTATGGATTTATGCTCTGGAAATTTCTGTTTGTGAACTTCCTTTGTTAGTCAATATGTGAAGATATACCTCCTTATTAGGAAGTAAAATACATTCAGAGTTAAATTTTCACAGTTGGAGGGTTTTGCACCTTAGGTTACTTTAGAAACCATTACTTAGATTATGTTTAAGTTTCATTACTGAGTTAAATAAATCATCCCAATTCCCTCCTCTTCTAGACTCATAATTTTATAGTCTAAAACTGTTCTTCCTTAAGGCATATACTTCATTTTGCCCTGACTTTGGCTGGCTGCCTTTTACCTTCATAGTAACAGGAATTAATTTTAATCAGACTTTCTCCTCTACAGGTTTCCATAACATCAACATTGTAGTAATGTAGAGTTTTATTCCAAAAAGAATTGTAGTTAAGTTTCCTTAGGCCATGATGTACATAATTTCCTTAAAATAAGCTTTTACAAAAGGCAAAATATTCTTCTTTTTTTTTCTTTCAGAACTCACTTGATCAAATTGTATAAATACTTTCAGGTCTACCACTGTTGACATACCTATGTATTTCTTGCCAACTTCAGCCTGATTCATTGCTCTTGGCTTGTTCCTAGGAATAATACCAAAACTGTTGAAAAAAGGCTTCTTGTAATACCAAGAGCCAACCTCTGGTTCTTCTCAGTTATGCTGTGATTATCTCAATCAGTATCTCAGGAATTAAACATGTTAGTTTCAGTTCTCTAGTTATGTAATTAGTCTCAGGAAAAAAATTTCCTTACCTGTTCTTTATGATTGGGTCTTCTAAAGGTAAAATTAAATAGGACAAGGATGATCTTATATGTATCATTTAAAATAGAGAGGATTTGAGACCCAAATTATCCAATTAAGTGCTTAATTATTCACTTTCAACTGAGAAGGTGACAAAAGAAGAGGGAGAAGGGAAAAGTCCTATAAATAAAATACAATTTTTTAAAAGCCTAACAGAGTAATTTCAAAAATAAATCCAAATTTTTTAATTGTCTCTATATCTTGCCAAAAGCATAACCCCAAAGAAAAATTTGGGAGAAAGATTTCCTAGCTAACCCATGGCCAGTCTCTCCCATTTCATATTCAGTAAGACCTTATCATCTTTGCATAGTTGACTAGTGGCAGGCAAACTCCAACCCTTTGGACCAAAAAATAGTAATATTGTACTACAGTCAACTCATTTATTCATTTGCCCTACAGAGTTGAGTAGTTGCAGTAGAGATGGTATGGCACATACAGACTGAAATATTTGCTACCTGACCCTTTACAAAAGAAGTTTGCCCACATCTACTATAGCCCTTTTAAATTAACTAAATAAGGAGGCCACTGGACTGAGATGGCTCTAATGCCACAAGGGCTTATGCAAGCAAACCAAAATCTAAGCCTATAAATACCTCAGGGTTACAAAATCAAAATGCTAAGGACAATCAATCACAAACAACCAACTAGGCTTTAAGCTATAGCCAATCAATAATTTCCTTTCTTTGCTTCCACACTTTCTCTAAGGCAGTCCTTCCCCTGGGTCCTGATAGTGGAGTCCTCTTTACCATTTCTGGTTTGACATTGCCCCATTCAAATGGATACACACTCAAATTCAAAAATTTTAATATGCTTCAGTTTATCTTTTCACAACACATTATTGCTAGTAGTTATTGTCATGGTCTGTGTAGGTGCTCAAATCCATTTAATAAATTATCCTAATTATATAGAGTTATGAAGGTTAGAGTAACCCAGAATTTTTCCCTCTGCCCCTCCAGATTCACTCTCCAATCTTGACTTAGCTCTGAGCCCTAGGAAATTATCTCTATGGATGCAACAGTAACAAGTATCTTTGCCCCATTGCTTCCTGTTGGATCCAGAAGTCACCAGTGAGAGATCAAAGGATAGGTGGTATGATGTGCTTTAACATATTTTCTCCCCCAAGTGCCTTCCTGCCTGGCAGCTGTTGAACTGGCTATACCCCCTCCATGCTCCTGCCTGCAGTCATCTCTAAAACTACAGCCATTCTTTCTGGGTTATGGTAACTACTCCCTCCTCTGGCTCCCTCAGAGCTACCACAAGATGCGGAAGTTCTTACTTACACAGGGGAGTTTTGTCATTTGAGAATAATACTAACCACAAACAGGTGCTAAGAGAATTCAATGGCATGCTGATAAACTGCTTAGCACAATATTTGGCACTCTGAGGAAGTCCTCAGTAAATGGTAGCTGTTATTATTTTCAGTTTTAAGCATCTAACATATTCACATATCAAGAAACAAGTGTTTCAAGAATTAAGAACGCATAGGAATGTTCGTATTACCTTAATAAGTTTATGGCCAATTCTACCAATACTATTTTATCTAAATTTTTTGTTTCAAATTAGTACACTGTGTTATGTTAGACCAGTGATTCCCAATGTGGTGAAATTTTGCCTCCCCTGCCCTTGGCAATGTTGGAAGACATTCTTTATTGTACCCTCTTAAAGGGGAGGAAAGGTGTGCTAGAGGGATCCAGTAGGTAGAATCAGGGAAGCCCCTAAACACAGTACAGTGCACAGGATAGTCCCCCCAACTCAGAGAACTTTCCAGTCCAAAGTGTCAATAATCTCAAGAATAAGAAACCCTGTATTAGATGTTTTTGGACTTTTTTTGGGGGGGGGGGACTCAGGAGAGTGAGAAGTGTAGCCAACTTTATACTCCTCACACTTTCCAGTTTAGAGTTAGATATTCATGAGAAAAAAAAATAGATATGCATGCCATGTAAACGGTGAAAAAGTGTTTTCCTAACATTTCAACAGTAACAAAAAAAGATTTTTCATAAATAGGCAAATCTGTAAAATATTTGTTTTTTATTTTTAAGTAAACAAGAGTCTTTTAAGAGTTTCATCACCCATTAAGTATGAAAGTGAACAAGCGGTAACAACACCCATTTTAATAATGTAAAAATGGTGGAGAGCAAGTATGTTGTTCATCATCACAAAAATTAATCACAGTACAAGTGGCCTCAGTGATTCATTTTATCTCCCTCCCCATCTCCCACGCCACTCCCGAGGGCCTCTCCCCTAAATCCCGTAACACACTGTTGCATTTCTACGGAGCTACATCACTTCCCCCTTCGCTGCACAATTTCGCACACTACAGAGGAACAGGTCCTTTAGCAGTCATTCAAAACAGCATTTTGGGTTTGGGGTTTGTTTTTTGGTTTTTGTTTTTGGGTTTGGGTTTGTTTTTGTTTTGGGGGGATTTTTTGCAAAGCAGGCGGATATTCCTCTTCCTTCTTTTGTGTTACATCTATTGGTGTTAGTACCAGAACAGGGTCTGAGAGAGTCCCTAGTCATTCAATTCTTTCAGCTTTTATTCAAAATCGTCCTTCCTCACACGCCCACCCAGGCTTCTTACACACACACTTCACAGGACTCAGAACCCACAGGAAGGAGTCCACGGGGGTCTAGACTGGAAAACAAATCAGCTGCAAACAAGACGCCCATTCTAAATTCAAAATCCCTGCTTCCTTCTGAAGATTAAGTCTTTGTTGTTGGGTCAAGCTTGACTGCTTCCCTCCTTCTTTCCTCAGAAGGCACTCTCTCCCAGGAAACTTCCTCTGTCCTTCATGCAATGAGTGGGCAGTACCCTGCAGGGTTTCAGACATGCCCAGATGTATCTGCACCTAAGGTGATCAGCTCAAGCAAGAACCTAGCTGTAACAGCATTTGTAGTACTTTCACCTGACTGTAATCAAATCCATTAGCATTGACCCTTCCTGACTTGGAAAAATTGGTTAACAGACCAACTCTTTGCTTACTGAATTCCTTATTAACTCTAATTCTTTCCAAATAATCGATATCCAAATATTCTATAAAAGTTAATACTAGGACTAGAAATCTCCCAAGTGAACATATTCAATGGAAACTACAGAATATACTCAGAGTAACAACTATTCAGATGATTTTGCAGGTAAGTGCCTTTATGGAAGCTGATACTTACTATGCAACTTTAGGGGAAAATACAATAAAACCCTATTATGAGATACCTTCCTATATCACTAATCCAATTATACTGCAGGACAAAATTGTATTTCTGTGTTAAAATGAAATATACTTTATTCCTTCTCCTATGCCATAGAGTATATCGAGTTATTCTCCTTGGTAAAAGTGACTTAATGGTGATGAATCACACTTGACTACCTTAAAATTAATTCCTGATATATTGCATTATTTTTAAATATGTGAAATAAGAGCAAAAACCTACTTTTTGTATTGAAAAACTTCTATTTTCTATTACTGTGTTAATGTGCAGAGTGAGAACGGTTTGTGTATTACAATTACATCTTTTTCTCTCTAGATTCAGCAGAGGATATGCTAAATTTCAGAAGCTCAAACAGAAAGACCTTTGAATAGGTTTGGAACTGCACAGATGAAATGCGGAAGTGAATATACAAAGAGGTAACACTCAGGGTCGTTCTTGGGCTTTGTCTCCTGAGAATCACTTCCAATGGCACCAGAAAGATTTGTATAAAGCCGTATATCACACACAACAGCAGGGTGACTGTCTATGATCGTGGAATCTTGGAGATAGTGTGCTGCCAAGGTTCAAAGAACGCAGAAAGAGGACTGTACAATGGCTTATGTTCTAAGAAAGAATGCTCTGCTATATATAGAGGTAGATTGAAGAGAAAAGTGGCATTTTAGCAATTTTATGAAAATGGAAAGTATTTAGAAAAACTGAGCCTGTGTTCCTATCAGGGTCAGCTAATGTGACTCCAAAAACCATTCTGCTCAGTTAAACATGCATGAAGAAGTTATATTTTGTGTAAATGTACTTCACAGCATGATTAGAGTTCTTTCAAGGAGATACCTTATTGAATAGGTTTTTCAACTTCACATGTTCACATTCTTGAAAGACTAATGGATCCTTCATTAAAGAGATCACAGCTTTTCAGGTGTCATGCTTGAAGACACACAATGAATTGGTCATTAAGAAAATTCAGCCACGCAGAAAGGACAGGAGAACAACTGGCCGACTCCTCTAATGACTCAAACAATGTTGGGAGAGCTGCTGTCATGTACAGGCTGGTTTATAGTTGCAGAACAAGCATTAATTTTTCAGACATAACAACTAGGTGAAAGAATCAACCACCTCAGGAGAAAGTGTCCACCTTCTGAAAAAACAGTTTGTGTACTGGTGCTTTTCATCAGAACAGATCTACTCACAGTGAATGTTACCACTGTCCCATTGTATTTATTTCGGCCATAAAGTGTTATGCACCATGGACATAAGTCAAAGTAGTCATATTTAGGTAACTCATTATTTTCTCTTTAGATCATATACATTCAAGAGACCATGGCTTTAAGATTACAATATTGTGAAATAAAAATACATTTTTCACTTTCTGAATTGCCTCATGTGGATTTCCTTAATTTAGGCTGTCTTACTAGTAATGAAAAAAACAATTGACTTGCCCATTGTGTCCAGTTAATCAAGACTTACCCTAAAACTCTAAAGAATGAGCAGATCTGTATTCCTTCCACTAAGTTTATCTAAATATCTGAACTCAAGATTTTTCTGCACCTGGCTGAAAGGTAGACAAGAATTAGAGAGGAAACCCAGTCTCCGGCCGCAATTTCACAACCCTCTCTCTGCCCCTTTGCCACTGTCATAGGGAAAAAGATTCTGGTAGAGGCTGTTCCTTCAAGGATAAACTGACAATTTGCTAAGCATATGTAAAAGCACTCTGGTAGCTTTTCGATTAATTTTGAGATTTTTTTTTCACCTTGTGGTGCTTCAAGGCCAAACGAGCCCTCAAGGAGGTCACAGGAATGTAAGAACATAAGAAATGCCATAATAGGTCAAATTAATGAGCCAGTCAGTCTGATGCACTTTCTCGGAGAATCGCAACAAGGTACATTTTGTGCATGTTGTCAATTTCAAAATATTTGAGGCTATCATTGGGAGCGTTTTTTAGATCAGGTATCTATTTCAAATGTGCATGGTTCCCTTTATTCATTTTTAATGCATCTTCACCCATAAATTCATTTAAACCCATCTGATGATACTTGAACCACGTACTACTTTTTGTGTAATGAGCTCTATAAATCTGTTGCCTTTAATTTGGCCTAACCTACCTGCTTCACAATTCCAAGGGTTTCCAGATTGAAGTTTGCTGGAAGTTGGTAGACCAGTAACTACACTTCTATACATTCTAACTGTGGTCTCTATATTGAGTTGATTAAATATTTAAATCCTCCCGACCAGGTGGTTACCGATTGTCCATCTACAACTCGTAGCACTTCTTGCCAGCTTTTTATTACCCATGGTCAATAAATTCCTTCGTAAAGTCTACTTAAGTATTTTCTGTTGTTCAGCCTATTTTCTTCTTTTATTAGCACAAATGATCTGGATTCTCCTCACAAAAAAAGTAAATAAATAAATAAATAAATAAATAAATAAGCATTGTTTCTCAGGGCTGAATAGTAGGCACATGACCGCCAAAGAGGCAGGGTGTGCAGCCGTCATAGATCCATGAACATCTGGGCCTATAGAGATGTATTTTTAATTGACAACAAACTATTAGTTTTCCAAAAACTCATTGAAAAAGTAAAAATAAGAAACAAATATCTGTATTGTATTCTTTTATCCACAAGAGTAAAACAACTTTAGTACAAGACCTGTGCCATGTTTCCCATAAAGGAAAACACAATGAAACAAAATGACGTTTTTTTCCAGCTTGGAAGGAAGTAAATGTTTGATATAAATAGGAAGGGAGGGGCCATCCATGTCTTGAGTTGCAGTAAGGTCCACATTATGGTCTTTCAGCTCTGGCTAAACTGCCGTGTGGTTGCCTCACTCCTATAATTTTTGACTGGTCTAGGAGAGAATGGCTCAATCTCAGACCTGGTAGAGACCTGAGAGATTTTCTTTCTTACTTTATAAAGAAACTGGAGTTTAAGCAGAGAGTTTAAATGGCTTTCTTGCAGCCACACAGCTGTTTATGGCAAAGCTAGGTATTAGATCCAAGTATGGCTTCCACACCACCATGGATAGCAGGGCTGTCCCTGCTCCATGGGATCTGTTCTTTCTTGGGACCACCCGAGGTCACTACCGGGATAATATCTTCTTCCAGTAAGACTTTGTTTTCTTCTAAACTCACACAACACACGCAGTTATTTAGTGAGTAATTAAAACAAAAAAGAAAAACCAAATACACCCAAATCCTACCTTCATTTCTCAACCCACCAAGTAATCCAATAAATTATTTACTTAGGGATTACTTGGGTTAAACAGCATTCCCTGCATACTGTATGAGATGGCTTTGATTTCAAGCTTGTTTTAAATAAATAGTTCTATCAAAATAGAATGGCTTTAACTTTCAGCCCTGGGAATAAACAAATAGTCTCAATCAATGACGCTGAGACAACCATTTAACATTTTTCAAGAGGCTAAGAAAAGAAATATTTTCATGCCTACAACATTAAGTCAGAAATAGCCTTTGGCACATCTTTAGCTTGGTCTTTTCAAAGGTTGTGGGAAAATATGGGGGGGAAATATAAGCAAAATTAGCAAGCTACCATGACAACAGCAAATACTCAGAAGCAGAGTTGAAACTCTGTAAATCTCACAGAGAAGCAGAGGAGGGTCCCTAGGACAGTTCATCAGGAAAGAGGCATCGAGCATAAAAAGAATTATTGCTAAATGGACAGATATTGGAACAGATATTTATTGTAATGGATTTCCTGTGGAGTAAAATTTTATCAAAAGGGCACTATTACCGAGGAGAGACCATTTGCTTAAAATTATAAGTGTTTTTTGCTGTATTGAACTCAATGTGGAAATGCATGTCCTACATTTTCATTTCTGTGGGCTGTCATTTGTTTTAATGGACACAAGAAGCTGCATGTTTAGGGGTAAAGAAAAAATACATGGAGAAGTTTTTAGCATTCTGTTTGCCAAAGTGGCTGAGTCAGGACTCAGGAGTAGACACAGATCTCCCAGTCTTTTTCTATCACAGCATGATAGTTTTTCCTAGTTATATTGTAAGTCTTAAATACTTACATTCTTTCATTCACTCAAAAAATATTGGCATGCAATTACCATATACTGGTCTTCTATAGCTTTAGGAATACAGAGCTGAACAGAAAAGAAAGTGTACATTACATCCTAGTTGAAGAGAGTAGGAAAACAGAAGTAAGTAAATCAGTATATAACAAGAAAATGTCTAGACAGGAGGACCAACGAGTGTAAAGGCCTTGAGTCAGGAAAGAGTTTGGCATGTGTCAAGAACAAGAGGAGGCAAGTCTACCTGGGGCACAGTCAGCTAAAGGAAGTGTACTTTGTGACTATGTTTGCAATAGAGTTCAGACCATTACAGGAGTGCAGCGGGCATTTTTCATTCTTGTCCCCAACCATCTATTTCTCAGACATCTGTCAGAATAAGCTAAAAACATAATCCCTCGCCTGGATTGTTGCAGTAGGGGTAGATTCTCTACTGAAAATGAAAGTTTAAAATAATAGAATTGAGAAGTCATGATGATGGCATGGATGTGGGAAAAGAAAAGGGGACAGTAACAAGTCCTAGGTTTTTGGTCCAGGACAGTGAGTGAATGGTTGTGCCATTTACTAAGATGGGCAAGGCACAGAGAACACATTTGAGGGAAAACCTCCTGATGAACAAGTTTGGAACGTCTATTAGACATCCAAATAATAACAATATCCATTCCATGGTTCAAGGTAAAGGGTTAGGGTGATACTCGAAGGTCATCAGCCTACAAATGACACAAAGCAATGGGCCCAAATGCAACCATCCAGAGAAGAGACAGAACCCATAGGCTAGCCCTGGGCTACTTCAACATAGAAGTGGGGGATGGAGGAGTCGACAAGGAGCCTGAAAGAAATATATCACAAGGGAAGAATAGAAATAAGTTTAATGTGTGCCACAGAAAACTCTTATCTATTTCCAAAAATAGAATAGTATTCAAAAATAGTATCAGAGGTGGCTCTGATACTGCTGAAAGGTTCAGTAAGGAGGGGCACCCGGGTGGCCCAGTCAGTTAAGCATAGGTCATGATCTCACAGTTCATGAGTTCAAGCCCCACACCGGGCTCTGCACTAACAGTGTGGAGCCTGCTTGGGATTCTCTCTCTCTCTCTCTCTCTCTCTCTCTCTCTCTCTCTCTCCCCCTCCTGCACTCTTTCTCTTTCTCTCAGAATAAATAAACTTTAAAAATTGTTAAAAAAAAAAAAAAGAATAAAAGGAGAAGTGTATGTTGAATTTGACAACAGGTAGGTCATTGGTGATATTTAAGATTAGTTTCCCTGGAGTGACAGAAATGACCATTTTTTTTGAGGGGAATGAATCATGAATGAGAGAAGTATGGAGAAAAAGGAGTGAGTCTAGGAAATGTTTCTTCAACGAGGAAGCTGAGTTTTGTTCTACAAGAGGTAGACAAAACTGTACACTTACTAGAAGGAAATAGAGGAGCTGATAAATTTTCAACCATTAAATTGACCAAAAAAGACTCATAGGAAGTAATTAGGATCAAATTTGTTTTTACCTCCTTCTTTTAAAATCTATTCAGGGATTACTTTTTTTCTTCTTTCCCTGGATGAAAATTTAGGTAATCCCATGACTTTTCTAATAATTCTTGGTAATTCCCAACTCCTACCTTAAGTCATTAAACATAATGTCAACTTTGTAGTTAAAATGTCCAATACCACGGAAGAGTCAAAGCCTCCAAATCCATCCAAAGGAAAGATATATGTGAATTATGGTTTTGTGGAAAATTTATAGATGGAGGTCTAATCTCAAATCCAATAATGCTCATAGAAATAACACCTTGTAAATTCCTTGGGTGACAAAGAAGCATTGGGGTATTAAGTTCATTCTCTCTTACCTCCCCTCCTATGGCTGGCTGTTTTTTTTCATCCTTTCTGGGGTTGGAAGGAAAAGGAAGGAGGTGGAAATGAAGGTGGATGCGAAGCACAGGAAAGCGTCTATGTAACAGTGCTGTTGTCAGCTGGCTTTGTGCTCTTTGGCTCAATGAAGGTTTAGAGGTGTGTCCTCTGTGGAACTTTTTCATGGGTTCCTTGGTGACCCACAACACTTGTGGCCTCTCACCTCGATTTCCCTAGACCAGATGAATGTGCTCTATTCTTGCAATTCCTTTATCTTGCCTCACTCAGACCATCTCCAAGCTTCTCCTCTGTTGAAACTTTTTCCATCCTCAAAAGATGATCCTATTAGGTCAAAGCAGCAGTGGTTCCAGAGCAACCTCTTCTCATTTATGACCCTAAGAAACCCGTAAGAAACTCTCCTGCATTCTTTGCCCAAATAAACCCTGAGGTTATACTTAGAATTTAGGCATCATCAATTTTTCTTCATCTTGTTTTTCTAAACCATTCCATCTCTGCCTAAGTTTTTTGTTTTCTTTGTTTTTTTATCCCCCTCCCCCCACACAGTTTGGAGTCACACACTGGGTTCACTAAGACATCATCATGTTCTCCAAGTGGACTCTTTGAATGTCCTCTCACATCTGAGATGAAGGGCTGTGAAAGGAGGAAAAAGACTTCTTACAGGGCTGCTTTTCAAAGAAATCTCCAAATCCTGCTTTTTAATCTGACCTTTCTATACTCAAATGCAAGTGTAGTATTCAAGGACCACATAACCACTTTCCTAAAACTCCTCTGGAAATTCTGAATACGATTTAGCACCTACTCTAGAATGCAGCATCTATTTCATTATGGTATTCAACTGAAAATGCAAATTTAAATCTAATTGCAGATTTTTTTTAACACAGAATAATCTAAAGTAGGCTCACAAGTTGATGTGAATGATCAGGGGGAAATGACCCAAAATGATACAAGAAAGAAAGGGAATAACTACAGAAGGGAAATTCCTAGAATGGGAAAGTGGGAACGTAATCAAGAGAGCTGGAGGAGGAACGTGATTATGTGTATCACAAGTATACCAGTATTCAATGTTTCTAATGAAAATTTAGCAAAATTTAAAAATATAATTTGATCTCATCTTTATAACTGAAGCAAATATTGATCTTGTCTGTTTAACCTAGTATCAGTAATACTTTACTGTCTTTTTTTTTTTTACAGTCTTGAGGTTTTTTTTGTTTTGTTTTGTTTTTTTGGTTTTTTTTTTTACAATTATCATGCCATGAATTCATAGGGAATGGGTTCCAGCAGCTCAGCCTCCTTTCCATTGGTCCTCACAAAGTGTGTGCTTTGCTGGGTGGGGCAGGCTGGCGCTTCAGTTGAACCCAAGTACCTTCCTCCTTGGCTTTCTTCTTTTTCTGATCATTTTCCTTCACATGCTTAAGGAAGCTATCTCAGCTCTTTGAGTGCTTAATATGCTCAATCGTACATTAATTCTCTTGGCAAGAATCTTGCCCTTAACTTGTTTACAACAATGCCAACAGCATGCTGGGTACCACTATAGACTGTTACAGTTTTGCCATAACATTTGTGGGGTATTCCTTTTTGAACAGTGCCCATTCCCTTGATGTCCACAATATCACCTTTCTTGTAGATTCGCCTGTATGTTGCCAAAGGAACAACTCCATGTTTTCTAAAAGACCTAGAGGAGAGTACTTCTCCTCTTTCCCTTTGTGTTGGTCATTTTGGCGAATTACTGGAAGATGGCGGTTCCGGCTGCAAGGAAGGGCAATACTTTACCGTCTTTATATCAACAACACTAAAATAACAAAAGCTTCCAAATATTTTATTTTTCTAATATTTTTTAATGTTTATTTATTTTTGAGAGAAAGAGACAGAGTGCGAGCCAGAGAGGAACAGAGAGAAAAGGAGACACAGAATCGGAAGCAGACTCCAGGCTCTGCGCTGTCAGCAAATACCCCAATGTGGAGTTTGAACCCACGAGCAGTGAAATCAGCTGAGCTGAAGTCAGACGTTTAACCGACTGAGCCACCCAGGCACCCCAAGTTTCCAAATATTTTAAAGATATTATAAGCATTTAAGGTTTTAAAACAATTTTATAATGCTTCCTTTTATTGATAAATATTTAAAAGCTTCACAAACTCTTACCAAGTTATAGCAGAAAAACAAAATTGTACAGACCTAAAATCTTTTCTCTGAAATCCCCAAAATCCAAAAAGCTCTGAAAAGGGTCTTTCATAAATTTTGGTGAAAAATATTTGACCTGAAGACAGATTATAGTCTCTATCTCACTGTGGACGTTGATATTTTGCTAGGAAAATATGAATCTATTTGATCATGGGGTTTTGGCCCAGACCTTGCTGTAAGTATTACATAGCATATAGTATGTGCACAATATTACCCTTCCCAAATTGAGAGGCAGGTGGAAATCTGAATTCTTAAGCATTTTTGGCCCCAAGAAATTTGGATGGCAGATTGTAAACCTTTAGTATAAACTAAAATATAGTATCTTTGTGAATTTAAGACTACTTAAGCATTTAATGAACTCCAAATTTATGGAATTCAGTATAAAGCAGAAACCCTGCCTTGGAGAAATACTAGAAAGACCTTTTTGTAACCTTGTCTTACCTAGATCACCAATAGCATGCAAAGACTCCAAGGAGCAAATTAAAGCAAGATATAGTGCACTGTCTCTAAAGAAAGCTGGGCTTTTCTGCTAGCTTCCTTATTTCATCTGGCTTACAACATTAAGCATGTTAATAACCAGAGCACTCTTGGAAGTCATTTGACCAAGCCAGCCCTCAGATCCCTGGAGTTCAAGCAAAACTGCACAGTAAATCTACTGTAGTAATTTGGAATATGCATTACAAATACAAAGGGAATGTCCATTTAATCCATCTCTAAAAATCATATCTTAAAATCATCAGAAAGGAGGATAAAGTTTATGGTGCATAATCCTATCCTCATGGAATTTTAGCTGACCAGCAAAATACCTTTTGATACTACATTATCTGTTTTAATCTTTAAAAAGTTCTACCCTTGACCAAAATGGTTTTCAAGAGCAATGGTGCTGAAACCTGTTGTGCGATCAACCATTGTATTTGGAGCCAAATCCTGCATCACTCACTGGGTTATCACCTAAGGAGAATAACACATTCTACTGCCTGAGAGTCATGACCACACAAATGTCTCATATCTCATGTGTTAAAACTGACTCACAATTAAAGAGAGTAAACATAGACATGTGTAAATATTAGATAATACTTTTCAACTTGAGATATGGAAACAAAAAACTTTTAAACCTTTTAAGGACAAACAACCTATTATAGGAGCTGAAGAATGTACACATTACAATTCAGCACTGTTTTATTCATTCCTTTGGAAGCCTGACTGTGGTAGAAACAGAATTTTTTTTTTTTTAAATAATGTTCAATAATGAAAATGTGGTAATTTTGCTTAGACATTAATTTTAAAAACCCAATTTTGTTAGAACTCATGTCAAGACACCAAATGTATAGGTGGTCAGTCTACCTTCTAAAATATAAATACATAGAATAAAATATAAGCTTAATGGAAGGCTATGACACCAGTGCTAATTATATTCTCCCAAAAAACAAGGTCATTGAGAGCACTCCCCAGGAGAATGTTCTCTGGATTCTACTGTGTCCAAAAATAATATTATCTATTAAGGTGATTAATATTCATTTAGGCTTTGTTTATCAACTTCCTTTTCTGCATGAATTACTAGCAATTATCATTATGGAGAAGGAGGAGAAGAGGGAAGAGAAGGAGGAGAAGAAATGAAGATGAAGGAACTAAATGGCCCATAAAACTCTCCTACTTACAGGCCCTAATCAACCGAGTTAAAAACTAACGGCTGCTCTATCCTGGGGTGGGGGGGAGGGGGTTGTTTCCCTCATTTTGGTTTTTTCTTGGTTGTATTGTTCTTTAGTCTACATTTTATTTTTTCATAGACTCCACACCTTCCTGAGAGTAAGCATTTCATCCTGTTTTTTGAATTTCTGGTAGTCAGAATCAATAAAAGTAAATATCCAAACAGGCTGAGGAAGTAATTTCCTAAACATCCTCACCAAATATGGTTAAAAATAAACACAAATTAAGAGTTCAGCTGGCACTGAGTTTTAGACTTTCAAACTCTAATTCATTACAAAACACACACACACACACACACACACACACACACACACACACGCACACACGCACATACAAATAAAATAAAATAAAATAAAATAAAATAAAATAAAATAAAATAAA
>NW_024421781.1:0-2952 GCF_014898765.1 Herpailurus yagouaroundi | reverse complement strand
TCCGACTTCAGCCAGGTCACGATCTCGCGGTCCGTGAGTTCGAGCCCCGCGTCAGGCTCTGGGCTGATGGCTCAGAGCCTGGAGCCTGTTTCCGATTCTGTGTCTCCCTCTCTCTCTCTCTTCCCCTCCCCCGTTCATGCTCTATCTCTCTCTGTCCCCAAAAAAATAAATAAACGTTGAAAAAAAAATTAAAAAAAAAAAAAAAAGAAGGACCTGGTGATAGACTGATATGTTACATTTTAATGTAATTGGCAAACAGCTGTGGCCAATTATGACAGAAACCATCCATTGTCTATATACCTACATGCCTCCCTCCTCTTCCCTGCTAATAGAACCCTGGTATGTTCAGCTAACATACATGGTTGGTCCTACTGAGAAAGCTGGTGCCTGTCCCAGTTTTGGAAGATGAATAAAAAATGACCTGAATTAATTATAGTAATACCATCCCTCTTCTCACTTCTCCTGCCCCATCAGTGATTTATTTCTGGGGCATCATGTGACTCAGTTCTGATCAAAGTGATAGAAGAATGGTGTGGTGAACAGAAGCTTCTGAGAAATTGTGCTGTCTTTAAAAAAAAAAAAAAAAAGACAGACTCAGTTGGTGTGCTCTATGATCTGTGCCCCTCTCTTCATGCTTGTAGTGATATAAAACCTCAACATCCTGTAACCATCTTGTGACAATAAGACAGTAAAGAATGGAAGCTAATATGCCTGTGATTGTCCTTGCCGACATCAGTGAACTGTCTTGCTGCTTTGGGCTGCCTCCCTCTTTATCTCATGTTATCTGAGATGAATGGTTATAGCAAACTCTGCTTTTGCTTTATGTTCCTTGTAGCTGAATGTACTCCTAAATGACACCACAACCAACACAGACAGAGATACTTAACCATGATAATGAGGCTGGACTACTGAGAATTTCCAGATCTTTGAATGTCTATATTAAGACGTTTAAAGGTCAAAACCCCACAAATTCAACACATAATAGTTTGACACAATTGATTGCAACTACAAGCAGAGAGCAAGAATATATGGCTTTGGTAAACTAGTATGGAAAGGACAAGTCTTACCGACCTACTCAATTCAGGAATTTTTAATCAGGCTGAAAGCACATCTCTGACCTTCAGTTATTGCATAAAAGAAAATGTTAGATCATTCTAATGATATTTATGATGTTAAAAAGGTAATAATATTAACTTTTATTAACTGTTTACTAAGTGGTGAGCACTTTGCTAAGCTATTTACAACCGGTCTCAATCCTCACAAATCTATAAAGTACTACTATTCCCATTGTAGACAAAAGAACTGAAGTTGAAATGGGTTTAGTGACGTGCACAAATTCACACAGTAAATGGTGGAGCTCACACCCAGACAAACTCAGTATAGTCAGTCTTATTTGTTACTAAACTAGTTCAAGAGAGTTTATTCCTCTACTTTGTTGCTAATTTTGCAGCAGCTTCAACTTATAAAAAGATCACAAGTACAATACAAATAACTTTTGTCCCAAACCATTTGAGAATAATTTGCCAACATGATGTTGGCAAATCCTAATCCTTTAGTGTGTGTCAGTGGTTTGAATAGTGACCCCCTCCAAAAAAATTGGTCCAGTCTTAACCTCTAGTACCCATGAATGTGACTTTCTTCAAAAATAGGGTCTTCGCAGATATAACTAAGTAAAAGATCTTGAGATGGGATCACTCTTGATTAAAGGTGAAACCTAAATTCCATGAATAGTGTTCATGATAAAACAAGAGACAGGGAGATTGGAGAGACACAGATACAAAAGAGAGGCACAGGCAAAAGCCAAGTAAGGATGGAGGTAGAGATTGGAGTGATGCATCTATAAGCCAAGGGATGCCAAGGATTGCGGGAGCCATGGGAATTGAAGGGAGAGGCTTGGAATGGATTCTTCTTCAGAATCTCCAGAAGGAACCAATCCTACTGACATCCTGATTTCAGACTTGTGGCCTCCAAAACCGTGAAAGAATAAATTTACAACACCAGTAAATTTTTTTACACCACCCAGTTTATGACAATTTAATTCAGCAACCCTAGGAAACTAATACGGTGTATAATTCTTACAAACAGGGACATTCTTCTACAAAATCACAATAGAGCCATTAAAATCAGGCAATTAACAATGATACACCATTACTAGCTAATCCATTCAATTTCACTGATTGTCCTAACAATCCCCTAAAGAGAAGAGGATCCAGTTCAGAATCACACTTTGCAGTTCAATGCCACTTTTCCTGACTCCTAAATCTGGAACAGTTCCTCAGCCTTTCCTCAACTTTCATGACTTTGACACTTTTGAAGATTACGGGTTAGGTATTTTGTAGAATTACTCTGAGTTTGGGTTATTCCAGCGTTTCCTTATGATTAGAGTCAGATTGTGCATAAGTGGTAAGAATAGTAAAAAAGAAATGTTGTGTTCTTCTCATTGCAACCTATCAGGTGATACACAATTCAACTTGACCTTGCTGATCATGTTCTCTGATCACCTGGCTAAGATGGTAGCTTACAGAATTCTCCACTGTAGAATTTCTAATTTTTCCTTTGTCATTCATAGGCATTCTGTGAAGAGTTACTTTGAGACTGTTGATATCTAAGAGTATGGATTCATGGTTTCCTATTTTATTCAAGATTTATACTGTAACTGGTATTTTATGTTCAAATTGTGCCCCATTTGCCCAGTGTGAGACCCTTCAAACTGGCTTTTCTCTCCTTTTAATGTGCCCACATCACTCTGTCAGCACTTTCTGGAACAAACAAATGTCCCAGAATTATTTTGTTCTTTTCCCTGCCTCAGCCTTGGAGTCAATCATATACTGAAGGGTGGTATTTAGAAACCAAGATGCAGCTCCTAAGTGTCTTTGAGCCTATGAAATATAGTTGCTACTCAGCCCTAGCAACATGCATGTATGCACACACCTACATTAAAACCTAAGTATT
>NW_024421780.1:0-1358 GCF_014898765.1 Herpailurus yagouaroundi | reverse complement strand
TAGATTGGTCAGTGAAAAATGATCCTTTGTTGAACATTAGATTATAATCCTTTGCATGATATTAATAATTTGTTCATGGTTTCATCATGAGTAGATAACTATTTTTCCATTTCTCTCTTTTGTAAATCCATTAATAAATTAAAATTTTTAAAGGGTTATATTTTTATATAAAAGTGTTTTTTAAACTACTTTTTAATTCATTTCTGTAGAAAAATGCTGCACAAAAACATAAATAAGCATAGCCTTTTTTCATGGTTAATTCTTATTGATGCACAATTGATCCATGAGTGGACAATGTGTTAATTCAATGGGAAATTCAAAGAGTCTATTCATTTATTAGATTCAGAAAAATCTATTTGTTCATAGTTTCATCCTCAGATCCTAACAACAAAGCAACAAAGAATATTCTGGGTATTTAACTATAAATAGTTTAACCAAATTGGCACAAGATAGAATAAACTAATCCATGTAAGCACCTAAAACATGATTTATTTGGAGGAAACAGTTATTATTATCTACCTTATTAAGTGCTTATGATATATCCAACTCTATAATAACAATATTGTAACATCATTTCTTTTAAACCACTCCTTTAGCTACTGAGTTTAGTGAAGTTTAGAGACTAAATAATTTGCTGATGAGCCTAGGACAGAAAAAGAACAGTACATATTTTAAAAAGCTTCTTACCTTGAATTACCTACAAATTTTGTAGCCTAGAAGCCAAAGCAGTTTTTCTCTTTTTTCCTTGGGCCCACTAAAACAATGCTGCATGGCTTCTGGTCATCATTCTAGTATAAGTAACTTTTATGTGTTTCAATTTCAATAGAGATATTTTTAGTCATTATTTTATTTAACCATTAGGGACACAAAAATGTGCTGTGCTTTTTCTTTGCTAAACTTCTCCTCATTTGGAGTTACTCCATAAATTTCCATAGCCATTCTCTGTGTCTGCTACCAGCTCATTCTCTTTGGTCCACCTTGATATATTTTATTTCATAAAAGTCAGGTGCTTAGCTATTTTTTCTGTGCAGTGTCTCTATCTCTCTCTAGGAAGGATTTGATTCATGCCTAGTTTCAGGAGATATGGAATGGTCTGTGTAACATTTCCACTGGATGTCTTAAAAACAGAAGTCAAGACAGGGATTTAGGAGCAGGTAGCCTATTGGGAAGAGTCTTCAGAAAATAAAGTGAAAAACTAGAGAGTGAGATGGTGAACAAAGACTGAAATGTGTGCCATCAAGCTGGTCCTGCAAGTGGGTTCCTCTTGTGACCTATTAGGGACTATGTAGAATACATCAGTATAGGCCCTGTGCAGGATAAGACATTGAAAAAGCGAAAGAAAAATATTTCTGAATTGA
>NW_024421779.1:0-12599 GCF_014898765.1 Herpailurus yagouaroundi | reverse complement strand
AAGAAGAAGAAGAAGAAGAAGAAGAAGAAGAAGAAGAAGAAGAAGAAGAAAACACTTAAATCATCTAGATAGCCACATTGATTTTCTTTCATAGCTGTCTCTTGCTTTCTATACCTCTATGTTTCAACAGGTGATGGCTACACTCAATTATCAGCAGCCTATAAGAAGAAAAGATTCTTCAGCAATCAATTTCCAGACATCACATTCCTTGGAAAATAAGTTTTGTGCTTCTGTCAAAAGATATATTTATCTTCTGCTATTTAGCAACTCTTCTTCTCTGAACCCTCCCCCCTTAAAAAAAAAACAGCTTTATTGAGATAAAATTCACATACTGAACAATGTACCCATTTAAAGCATACAATTCAGTGGTTTTCAGTATGTTCAGAGAATGGAGTATGCATCACCATAAATTGAGAACATTTTCATTACCCCCAGAAAGAAGCCCAATACCCATTAGTAGTTACACCCATGCCCCCCAGCCCTGGGCAACCACTGATGTAATTTCTGTCTGTAGATTTGCCTATTATGGACTTTTCATTTGAATGGAACCATCAGATGTGTGGTCTTGTGACTGACTTCTTTCACTTAGTATACTGTTTCAGGGTTCATTTGTGTTGTATTGACTTTTGAAGTTTAGCAAGTCTGGTTCTTGATAGGATTTTATAATGAACTTTGAGGTCATTGAAATATTTATCTCTTGAAGTACTAATTGAACATAATAAAGTGGATACAACAAAGATCTTATAGACGTATGGCTTTCAAAATCCATTTTTCAAAAGTATGTATAAATGTAAGTATTTCATCAGTTTTTCAGAATTATATTTTATGTTTAAACTTTTAAATATTTATTTATTTATTAGAGAGAGAGAGAGTGCAAGCGGGGGAGAGAGGAAGAGGGAGAGAGAGAGGGAGTCTTCAGCAGACTCCATGCTCAGCACGGAGCCCAATACATGGCTTGATCCCACAACCGAGGGTTGATGACCTGATGAGCCAAAATCAAGGGTTGGACGCTCAACTGACAGAGCCATCCAGGTGTCCCAACTTTTTCAGAATTTTAGATAAAACATTTCAGTATTCTAACTTGCTCAGGTATGCTTAAGTTTTTTAAAAAGTTGATTTGTTTTAAAGTGTTCTTAAGAAATGTCTGATGTAGGGGCACCTGGGTAGCTCAGTTGATTAAGCTCCCAACTTGATTGAGATCGAGCGCCTCATCAGGCTCCATGCTGACAGTGCAGAGCCTGCTTGGGATTGTTTCTCCTCCTCTCTGCCCCTTCCCTGCTTGCATGCCCGTGCTCATACTCCTCCTCTCAAAAAAATAAAAAAAGAAAAGAAAAGAAAAGAAATGGCTGCTATAAAACACATTTTTCTGAAATATCAAATCTGTGAAACCATATGTCTTCGATCCCATAAGTACTTTATATCTAAATAGAAGTTTATAGAGGTAGTACCCCTTACCAATTTTAATTTTAAATCAAAGCTGTGTATTAGTAACTTATTGTTGCATAACACATTACTCCAAAACACCATGGTCTAAATGAAGACACTTGTATTTTCTCAGTTTCCATGGAGCAGGAATTTGGGAGTGGCTTAGCTGGGTGGTTCTGGCTGAAGGTGTCTCTGGAGGTTATACTTGTGAGTTGGAGCTGCAGTCATGCAAAGGCTTTACTGGGGCTAGAGGATCCCTTCCCATAGGACTGACTCATAGGCCTTGGTTTGGAGGCCTGGGTTCTGGGCCAAGTGGACGCTTCCTAGGCAGCTTGAGTATCTTCAAGGTTGGCGGCTGGCTTCCTCCAGAGTGAGTGATCCAGAGAAAGTGAGAAAGAAGCCAAATGTCTTTTGTGGTCTAGGTCCACACGTCACATGTCATCGCTTTGCCCTGTTGCCTGGTCACACAGACACTCTGATCCACTGTGGGAGGAGCCTGCACAGGATATGAACAATAGGCAGGGCTCTCACGACAGTCTTGACTGGCTAAGCTGGGAAATCATCTGACTCCCCAGGCTGACACAGTCCAAAAATCGTTTGAAGTGGCTCATGAAGCAGTAAAGATTAGGTCAGCTCTGTGTGTGTGTGTGTATGTGTGTGTGTTTAATGTTTATTTCCTTTTGGAAGACAGAGACAAGCATGAGTGGGGGAAGGGCAGAGAGAGGGAGATACAGAATCTGAGGCGGGGTCCAGGCTCCCAGCTGTCAGCACAGAGCCCAACGCGGGGCTCGAACTCAGGAACCATGAGATCATGACCTGAGCTGAAGTCGGATGCTTAACCGACTGAGCCATCCAGGTACCCCTAAGTAAGTGTGTTTTTTAACTGTCATCTGAACACCTGAGCTTAAGGAAAATTGCATGGACCATGTGAACATATCTTTTGTATGTGTGTATACCTATATATGAACGTATATTGAAAAAGTTTGGATATTTAAAGCAAAAGTGCAGCCTTTGAAAGAGTTTAGAAATTGTGTACTAGCAATCACTAATGAGGCTGATAAAGTGAATCCTAAAAAAGAATTAGATGGGGGAGTAACATCTGTACATTCTTGAGGAGAGGCTTCACTGTTATTTTGTAATAAAACTATGCTATTCAATATGGTAGCCACCAACCAGATATGACTATCAAACACTTGAAATGTAACTAGTCTAAATAGAGATATCCCATAAATGTTAAAATTAATGACTTAGTTAAAAATTGTGAATTTTCTTACCAGCCTTCTTCATACTCATTACATGTTGCAATGATGATATTTTTTGGTTGTGTTGGGATAAATACGTTAAAAGGAATTTTACCAGTTTCTTTTAACTTTAATGTAGCCCCTGCAAAATTTAGTTACATGTACTTGCATTTTTTTGTGACTCACATCTGGGGAGTGCTGGATATAAAATCCATGGGCAGTATCGCAAGAAAACACTAGTCGGAGAATACAAACAAAGGCTGCTAGAGTTAAAGAATGGATCATTTCCCTGAACTCTGCATTAAAGAGATTGAATTATCTGAAACCTGTTCATGGCAAGACCAGAGAATCTCTGGAAGACGGGGAAACACAGTCTCTTGTTACTGCCTACTTGTGCAAATGAAGTTGTCCATGAGGGTAACTCTGAAAAAAGGGGAAGAGATCGTCTTTAGAAAGTCATCTTGATCTGGGATTGCATATACACCTGGTCCTCATTATTCATGAACCCCTGTTTGTCAATTGCCTACTCGCCAACCCCCAAATCACCGCTCCCAAGGCTTTCACACCCATCGCAGATATGAACAGAGTGGCAAAGCATGTGAGTCTTTCAAAGTGCAGGTACCCAGCTAAGGTCAAAAGAGTGACACTCTGTGTTCCTGTTTCTTCTCTCATACCGCATACAAGTGTCCTTTTTGTGTTTCATTCGGGGACATGGGGTTTTTTGTTTTGTTTCTTTTTGTTTCTTTTTTTAATTTCTGTGCTCTTCGTTGGCGATTCTGCTGTGGAAGTGGCCCGAGTGTAATATTTCTGTGCTTTTCGTTGGCGATTCTGCTGTTGGAAATGGCCCGAGTGTAGTGCGGAGGTGCTGTGTAGTTTCCTAAGCTCGGGAAGGCTGTGGTGTGCTTTATGGAGAAAATCCACGTTAGATAGTCTTCCTTCGGGCAAGAGTTTGTGAGGAAAGGCAAAATAATTGCCCCTCTGCCCTTCTGAGTCTTAGCCGAGACCCCTGAAATAACAGAGTAACAAGAGAAGACAAACCGAAGTGTATAAACAACGTCTACCTCACGTACACGTGGGAGATACCCAGGGAACTATGAGTAACTCCCCGAGGTGGCTTAGATCTCAGGATTAAATGCCATCTTCGTTGGGGAAGGAGAGGGGAGGTAGACCTCTCGGGGGACAGCAGATGGTTTTAGGAAAGCCGAAGGGACCCTCAGGAGACTTGATGGGGGTCTGATAGTTTGGGACATGGTGTATGTGGGTGCGGTGCCGACTTCTAGTCTCGTCTTCTGTGACGAGAGTCCATCTTCCTTGCCGAAGACACCCCCAGGAGGGGCTGGATGAGGACGGAGTTCCTTCTGGAGGAGATGTGTTCAGGCAGATGAGGAAGGTCATAGACTTCCCTGCATCTGCTGTTTTCCAGGGCCTTCAGCTCAAAGTAACCCATGTTGGGGTGGCATATTCTGCCACTCATCATGTTTTGGTGCTGTTGGCTGTGAGTCTGATGGTAATGAATGAACAACAGGATACATCCAGGAAAAGGAAGAATAAATGTGCAGATCTGTATATAAGGCCGCTCTGGAAAGTGCTACAGTAACAACTATAGTGTGTGATGAAGCAGAGGGGGGGCTAAGTTTGTGGATTTAGGAGACGACTCTTTCCTGATTGATTGATTGATTGATTGATTGATTTAGAGTGGAGGAGGGGCAGGGAGAGGATCCCAAGCAGGCTCCACACTGTCAGTGCAGAGCCCAACAGAAGGCTCCATCCAGGATCCATGAGATCATGACCTGAGCCAAAATCAAGTCAGATGCTGAACCAACTGAGCCACCCAGGTGCCCCTAGGAGATGACTATTTTAAGAAAAGAAAAACAATTAGAATTGTAGTGGAGAGGATTGCTGTGAGGCTGAAAACCAAAGAAACTTACAGTCATGTTACCCAGGATCAGGAGCACTGTTATACCCTTGGCTAGGACAGGCAAACTCACGCATCTCAAAATAAAAGGATTGCGTGGCGGGGAGGTGTTCAGTGTTCATGAGGCTGGCTTGTTTTGGGAGGGTGTTGGCAAATGAACCATGTAACACATATGGCATCTCTGCTGAAAATGTTCTGACCAGAGACTTGCAGGAACCTAACCCTAAGTATTAGCAGTTCTGTAGTTACTAACGCACAGTTTGCAGGGAAACTCAATGGGAATTGACTGTGTCAAGCATACAGCCTGATGTTAAAATACTAATTGAAAAAAAATCAATTTTCTCACTTAAAAAATTGAAGACTTTAGAAGTTTTATACTAATTAAATATTTAATATCCTCCTTAGTGTTTCGTGTTTTATTCTTGTAATTATGTAATATAAAGAAAATGCCGTCACCTTTTCTATCAAGGCTCCACGTAAAAGGTCTCTGTGCCTCAGGCTCACTGCAGCGTATTGTATAAACATTAGCACGTCTGTGTGTGCTATCAAATGAGAAAACTTGGGAATTACTACATTTCAGATTTATTTAGAACTCCTGTGAGACTCACACAGGCTAATGACCATCCTTAATAGAATGGTTAAAGACCCATATGATGGGATGCTTTGTAGCCGTTAATAAGAATACAACAGCTGGGACGCCTGGGTGGCTCAGTCGGTCAAGCGTTCGGCTCTTGAATTTGGCTCAGGTCAGGATCCCACGGTTCGAGGAAGGAGCCCTGTGCTGACAGCACAGAGCCTGCTTGGGATTCTTTCTCTCCCTCTGCCCCTCCCCCGCTAGCACAGGTGCTCGCTCTCCCTCTCTCTCAAAAATAAAATTAACTTAAAAACAAAAAAAGGAATAAGGCAGCTCTAAATGTAACGAAATGGACGAGGCTTCAAAATATATTAAGGAGAAAAGCCCGGCACCTTATAGTGTGCACATTAGTTTTCTATTGTAGCCGCAGCAGATTCCCACAAACTGGCTTAATGACCACAGATTTATTATCTTCCGTTTCCTTAGGTGGGAAGTCTGATGCAGGTCTTGGTTGGGCTAAAATTAAGGTGTCAGCCTAGCTGCATTCCTTTCTGGAGTTTCTAGGGGAGAATAATTTTTTATTTTCTTTTGCTTTGTTTTACCTTTGCCAGCTTCTAGGGGCTGCCTGTATCCGTGGCTTCCTGCCTTTTCAATGCCAGCAACATTGCATCTCTGACCATCCATCCATAGCCGCATCTGGTCACAACCCAGAAAAATTCTCAGCTTTAAGGATTAGTATATGATGACATTGGGCCCACCTGGATCATCCAGGATAATCTCATCTCAAAATCCTTAACCTGAAAGACCCCTGGAAAGTCCCTTTTGTCCTGTAAAGTAATACATTCACAGGTTCTGGGGATTAGGATGTGGACCTTCTGAGGAGAAGGCATTATTCTGCCTAAAGTATGCACCATTGTGTGTAGAAAACATTTATTTAAACAGACACTCTCTGGAGGGGCACACAAGTAACTGGCAGTAGTATTTATTTATGGGGAGAACTGGGTCATGGGGGATATCAAGGCTGACTTTACACTGTATATCTCTCATTGGCTTTGTTTTTTTTTTATTAGTGTGCATGTATTTATGTAAAATGAAGAAACAATTTAAAGGTCTTAAATGGAGTGGTGATTCATCAGCATTGTATTGTTAGTTTTCTTGAGCACATATCTATAATACTACTTAATTGAAGAAAATATCCAGGGGCACCTGGCTACAGTGCAACTCTTGATCTGTGGGTTGTGAGTTCAAGCCCCACGTAGAATTAACTTAAAAAAAATTTCTTTTTGACAGAAGACCATAGGGGAAGGTAATTAAAATTAATTTACCAACAGAGAGGGAGGCATACCATAAGAGACTCTTAAATACACAGAACAAACTGAGGGTTGATGGGGGTTGGAGGGCTGGGAACATGGGAGATGGGCATTGAGGAGGACACTTGTTGGAATGACCACTGGGTGTTGTAAGTGATGAATCATGGGAATCTAGTCCTGAAGCCGAGACTACATTGTATACACTGTATGTTAGCTAATGTGACGGTTTTAAAAATTAAAATATAAAAAAAAAAGACAAAACCCAACTGCTTCCAATCACCACGATGGTCACTAGAGGGCGCCTCTCTCTTTAGGGTCCGTCCTCCTCTCAGGGTTTTCACTTTGCCCACGTGTTCCTCTTGATCCCCCATAAGGCTGAATGATGATAAGGCTTTAGCATACTGACTAGCTGCACTCAGTTTCACTGATTTCTTTGAAGTCCCATTACGTTTGAAACCTGTTTTCTCCCCCTGAAATGGGCTTATAATAGTACCAGCTCAAGGAAGTATCATGAGGACTGTAGAAGAATCTCCATAAACATCTCTAAAAAGGCACACCTAGTGGGTGCCTAAGGATCGGATAAATGTTAGCTGTTAATAATAACATCCACCTCCCTGGTTAGTGCATTTCCCCAACAACTTTCCTAATTGTGTCTCAGTTTACCAGTCCTTAGATGCCTCCAACGCTTGTTCCAGGTAAGAAAGAAGTGTATCTTGCATATATACTTGTTGTGCAATACTGAATTCTAGAATCCCACTCTGATTTCCCCAAATGGGACCAACTCCAGAAAAGCAAGATGCATAGCAAATCAAGTGAAGGTATACCAGAAATCTGTGACTCTTGTGAGCTGATCTCTAAGTGAATGCCTTAAGGGTTATGACACAATTGGCAGGAATCGGTAAACTCATTTTTGATGAAACCCAAGTTGGCACCACACACATTAAAAGGATGTTTTGTCAAATGTGGCTTCCTATTTTCCAATAGGAAAGTAAAAGTTTAAAAAAGCTAAAGAGCTCTGCTAGTAGGATCCCAAATTGAAGGCAAAAAGCAAAGGTAAAGAGCATAGTAGGTGCTCAAAAAGTGCTACTTGGCCCCGTTCTGTGGGACTTGTGATCTTTCCCACCCAAGCCTTTTATTTTTAGAAACATCAAGATAATTCCATGAAATGGAAGGGGGTGTGTGCTGAGAATAGAAACTGATATAATGAAAGAGATTTTATGGGTTTAAGAGCCGTGGCCGAAGATATCTTTGGGATAGTGACTGCTACATATCCCTAAATGGGACAGTGAAATCTGCATCACGAGAAGGGGTCTCCTTCTAGCTAGCTAGCTAGCTAGAAGGAGTGGGCTAGCTCCAGTGTGGACACGGGGTGTCACTATTTTTAGAGGCGTGTGAGTCTCTGAGGCTGTCCGTGGGAGGACCTGGCTTATCTGCCTTGCTGGACAATTTAAGCTGACAAATGGGAGAGTAGGCTGGAGGTGGTAGGCACAGTGATGTTAGAGATGCTGTGGAAAATGGTTCTGGTTGTGCTGCAGGCTGGTTTTGGGGGCAAAGCCCTGGTGGGTGGCCAACTCCGGGGGCAGTCAGAACACAGGGTGTGAGCCAAGAGTACAAAGAGCTTGAAGAAGGTGACCCGGAGGACTCCTGGGAGTCCTGAGTGCTGACTCTGACAGCAAAGGCCAGTGTGCCCAGGATGGTGACAGCCCGATGGTCATGGGGGCAGTTGAGACCAGAGTGGTGGGCAGAGGAACCCGACTGCTGGCTGCAGGACTCTGACTGTGCCTGTGGGGAAGTGGGGCAGCACAGCTGGGACCTGGATTTTGTTTCTGGGTTTAATGCCTAGACTCTCCTTGGCCCCGAAGGCCCTGATCTGCAGCTAGTGCTGAAAACCCTGAGCCTGGTTAGCATGGAGACCTGGGCAGAAGGACCCCTTGGTGCCTCCGGTCTAGGGAGAGGTAGGTGCTGGAGATAGAGCCCGTCAATTTAAGGATGGTCATGTCTGTGCCCAGGTTAGCCTGTGCATCTTGATGGGGCAGAGGGGCTGGCTTCGAGTAGCAGCAAACCTTAGTTCTGTGGTGAGATCTCATCTGCGGGAAGATCGAAGACTTCTTGCTCCAGCGGAAGCCGGCCGCTGATGGCTTCTGCCTGAATGTCATCTGGGTAGGGAGCACTGTGCTCTCATTATAGAGCTTCTTGTGAGGGACAATGGCTTTTGAGGAGGAGACATCTTGAAAACCGGTCTTGATGGCACCCACCTAAGGTGGCCCTCGGAATGGAGGTCAACTCCCTGAATTCTGCTGTTGGTTACCTCCACTGAACACCTTCAGTACAGCTGCCTGACTTAGAGGATGAGGTTACAGTGTCCCAAATGCAGTGCCATAACCGTGATGGTTTTTGGACCAAAACAGCAACGGGCTGGGCCAGGAGTCTTTGGCAGCTAAACATGATTCTGAGCCTTCATTTCATATTGGCCAACAACCATGAGAATTCTGTAATTTTCCTTGTCTGGTTTTCTGCACCTTGCAGTGAATAGGGGTCTAAACCATTAGGTAGACGTAATCTGGATTCAGAACTATGTTCTTCAATATCAACGGCTCGAAACTTGCAGGATGCGTGTTCTTCTAAACTGCCTCCTGGATTTGTGTCTTGTGTTTCTTCTATTTGAAACTTCTGACTTTCCTCCTGAACACCAGGATAGTTTCCCCATGCTTGGTCATACTTTGTGTCTCGGTGGAGATGTAAGTTGATGCCTAGATCCTAAGAATTTGAAAATTCTCACAGGATTCTGTTGGAGGAGGTAATGGAGAGGGCATGCCCGCTGGTTGACCCTTGAGTCAGATGTGGGCAATTGAAGGCTCCTCACCCCTCCCCTGTCCTTCGACGTATGCTCTGCCCCACCACCCCCACCATGGGAACTGTTTTCATGGACGTAGCCTTGAGAGAGTAGGATGTTGCAGAGAACATCTGGACTGGGCATGGGAGTGAAACCAGTTAGGGCCTCTCTAAAAACTTCTAAGATTCTGTTGGGCAGGTGCAGAGATCTACTCATCTTGTGGATACCCAAGACCAGGCTTGTCAGTAAGTTCTCCTGCCTATTAAACCTGCCACCTAACCAGTCTGGAGTGGTCTGCCCCTTTCTTTGGTCTCTCCTGGCTCTCTGTGAGTACAAGGGCCAGTGTTTGAACCAACACTTTGTTAGAGGCTGTCTGTTTCTCTGTCCTTCACAATTATCATTAAAGACCAGCCTTGGCAAGAGTTGGTTTCATTCCCGGTAGTGGTGGTCCTTCAAGGCTTTTAGCATGGAATGGATGTGCATGAAGGACAGCAGCGCTTTAGGATATGGGATTGAGGGGAGTGGGAAATAGCACTAGCAGCACCGACAATGTGAACAGTGCTGGGAGTTCCAGGTCTCACACCACAATGTTGCCTCGCCCCACCTCCACTCGCTACCTCTGATGCTTTGCACCTGTATGTTCCCCCTTGTCTTCTTGCCACCACACACACACACACTCACTCACTCACTCACTCACTCACTCACTCACTCACTCAGGCACACACACTCTTACCCACTCAGGAATCAGGTAATATCACATGGGAGAAGGAGGCGAGAACAGTGACCTGGAGAGGGTTTTTTTTTTTTTTTTCCTTTTTTCCTTTCGAGTTACTTCTGGAAGTCATAGTTTTTAAAAAACCAATTATAGTAACTTTTTGTCATATCACCTACATATATAAGTTTGCATTGGTGATTTATAATCCAGTAGTTTCAATTCTTTTTTTTTCCCAACTGTACTACTGGAGGATGTACTCTACCCTATTAATGACCGTGGCTTACAGCCAGTTTTGCTTCTGAGTTTTGAGTTACATAGCATAGTGTTGTTGGAGATTGGGAAAAGTAAGGGAATATGCAATCAGAAAACCACCTCCTTATTCTTCTATTCCCCATCCCAGAATAGTTGGTTATATATAGCATGGAGGAAAGCAAGTTCAAGGGAATACAAAGCCATATTTATTTTTTCTGATTTCTTTTTAAAAATGTTTATTTATTTTGAGAGAGAGAGAGGCAGAGAGCAACGGAGAGAGAGAATCCCAAGTGGGCTCCATCTTGTCAGCACAGAGCCCACTGTGGAGCTTGATCTCACCAACTGTGAGATCATGACCTGAGCTGAAATCCAGAGTCAGATGTTTAACTAACTGAGCCACCCAGGCACCCCTACATTTTCTGATAATTGCCCAAGGTGCTGTCAAAGACCTCATATGAAACTATCAGTAAAGTCATATGGTTACTAAAAAAGAAATAAGAAAAGCTTAAGTTTATCAGAAACTTGCCAGGCAAGGGAGCCACTGGTTGAATAAGTTCCATCTAATAGCACCCCCCTGGTTCCATAGCTCAGGGGTTAGAGAACTGGTCTTGTAATAGCCCCCCCCCCAGGGTCTTGAACTATTGAGGTTTGTTTGTTTATGAATTATTGGGTTTTATAAAGTTTTGTTTGAATTGTTAATCATGGGGAGAAATTAGACATGGAGATCTAAACTGAAGGTGGTCAGAATTTATAAACTAGGAGAGGTGTTGAAATCGTTTGTATCTGAATAGTTTTTCCCTGAGCTTATTCTTTGGAAACATAGGAGTCCACCAAGCAAACTGTTGCTCAAGCTGTCTTGGCTTCAACAGCCTGACTGTATTTAAAGTGTGTAGATTCTCTCTAGTTTATCTGGTTGGCTGATATAAATTCCTCACCTTTTTCTCAGTCATAATTTTTGGATACTTCTATCATGTCTATGGGACAGACCACATCCTTGACCGTGTTAATAATCTAGAGCTATGCCACTGGGTTAAGTACACAGTCACGATGGAGATCACCTGAGTTTAGTAGACATTATGTTTTGCTTCTGTCAACAAGATCAGCTGATAAAACAGCAGCTGTGTGGCAAAATTTAAGATTCTGTGCGATCATATATTTGATCATTGTGACATTAGCAAATACTGACTTGGTAGTCTACTTCTGAGCCAAGCATGTCTACTTGAAGCCAAGAAAACAGATCTTACCTCCAATTCGAAGAGCCTGTTGAACCAAATATGGGGTATTATCCAGATTATCCAATTTTCTTTCCTTTTTTTTTTTAAAGTTTATTTATTTTGGGGTCCCTGGTTAAGTGTCCGACTTCACTCAGGTCATGGTCTTGTGCTTCAGGAGTTCAAGCCCTGCATCAGGCTCTGTGCTGACAGCTCAGAGCCTGGAGCCTGCTTCAGATTCTGGGTCTCCCTCTCTCTCTGCCCCTCCCCTGCTCACGCTCTCTCTGTGTCTCTTGAAAATAAATAAACATTAATTTTTTAAAAAGTTTATTTAGTTATTTTGAAGGAAACAGAGACAGTGTTAGTAGGGGAGGGGCAGAGAGAGAAGGAGAGAGAGAATCCCAAGCAGGCTCTGTGCTGCCAGCGCAGAGCCCAATGCAGGGCTCTAACCCATAAAATGGAAATATCATGACCTGAGTGAAACCAAGAGTCGAACGCTTGACCAACTGAGTCACCCAGGTGCCCCCATATTACTGAATTTTCTAATGTCTTTGTTTCCAGATCTCTTTAATTAACATTAACCATCAAAGAACAGATTTCCATAGGGATGGAAGTACATTTTTTCCTTAAGATGGCACATGGTCTGCCTTGAGAAGGCAGTAATATGTCTAGGATGGCTCTGTTTTATCCTACTGCCTGTGCAATCTTATGAATTTCTCAGGCAAGGAGATCCTTAGCCTTAGTGGCACTGTCAGGTTCTGTTGTCAATCTCTGAACCACAGCATGTAGAGTTTTTGGCACCACATTTTGGACCTTCTTTAAACTGTGAGATGGGTATGCCTGAGGACAGAATAAAGCAGCCCAGAATTTTCTGTTGGAGTTAAAATTTGAGGTTTCAGATTTTCTATTCTTTGAAGTAGGAGGTCTAAAGACTGCTTTTTCTTAAGAGGGAAAATGAGTGAGCCAAATGGATCCACAGGGATATCAGGGAATTTCTTGACAGTGGGCATCAGTTTATTGAGATGCTAAGTCCCTGTTTAATTTGTGAGCAGTACCTAACAAGTTGGTTTCTTTCCTCCTTTCCTTTCCTTTCCTTTCCTTTCCTTTCCTTTCCTTTCCTTTC
>NW_024421778.1:0-1880 GCF_014898765.1 Herpailurus yagouaroundi | reverse complement strand
TCCTCCTCCTTTTTTATAAAGACACCAGTCATTGGACTTAGGGCCCTTCCTGATCTAGCATGACCTCATCTTTTTTTTTTATGTTTATTTAGTTTTGAGAGAGAGAGACAGACAGACAGCGAGTGAGCAGTGGAGACATAATTGCTGAGTGTGTGTGTTCCTTGCCTTTGACTGAAGGCAAAGAACTTTCTGAACTCTTTGTTCTTCAAGAGCAATACTTTGGTACAACTGGTAATCCTAGGGAGAGCTGCCAGGAAGAAATGCCAGAGGTTTTTACCTGGGGGATCTTTAAGGTAATCTGCCAAAACTTACACTGAATCACCAATGTGGCCAAACTGCTAAGTAAACAAGGAACATGGGGATCTTACTTTTCCGGGGCTACCATAACAAGTGATTACAAACTGTACCCAGTTAAAACAACAGCGATCTAGTCTCTTGAAGCTCCAGAGGCCAGAGGTCTGAAATCAAGGTGCTTCCAGGACTGTGCACTCTCTGGTTTCTAGGGAAGACTCTTCCTTACCTCTTCCACCTTCTGGTGGCTAAAGGTGTTTCTTTGCTTATGGCTACATCAGTCCACTCACTGCTTCCATGTTCACAGGCCTCCTCTTCATCCTCAAAACTTCCTCACCTCTGTAAATAAGGGTACATGTGATGGCATCGAGGACCCTCCAAGATAATCCAGGATGGGTTCCACTGCTTGAAATCCCAACTTAATGCATTTGTGACAATATAGAGTAACATTTATTCTTTTGCCACATGTGTTAATCAGTCTAGAATCTCCAGAGAAAACTGAACTGATAGGGTGTGTGTGCATACACATGCTTGGAGGAAGAGAGGGAAAGAGTGAGCGAGAGAGATTTATTTTAAAGAATTGTAAGGAATGACTCACAATTATGGAGGCTGACGAGTCCAAAATCAGCAGGGAGGCCTGCAGGCTGGAGATTCAGGGAAGAGAGAATCAGGGAGATTCAGGCCAAAAAGCATCTGTAGAGTAACATCAGCAAGATGGCAGAGTAGGAAGTCCTATCCCTGGTTTACCCACAGAAACACCAAATTGATGGAGGTCCTGAATCTAGTTAATAAGTTGCAGTCTTCCAGAGGAGCACAAACCAGAGAGAAGCTATAGTGAATGGAGGAAATGGAAAAAGCAGTGTCCTCAGGAAATGTTGGTTTTAGATGGGGTTAGAGGGATTTGAGGCAGGAAGGGAGGGCATAGGTGCAGGTGGAGAGGCAGGAAAACAAATATGTGCTCTGGAGATCCTGGAATATTCTAGTCAGGTGATAGGTTTTAGGCCGGCCTTATGAATTGGAGGTAGTGAGGTTCCACTAACCTGACTAGATCACAGAGAGAGAGGAGGGTTGGAAGACGATGCCCATGTTGTTGACCAGTACTTCCAGACCCCCACACTCCTTGCGTAGGAAGTCAAGCAGTGCATGGCTGTTCTGCAGGTCATGGATGTCAGGCAGGGGGAAGCATGGTTGGGAGCATCATGTTCCCCGAGATCTGCTGGCACAGAACACCCATGATGGTGAAGCCTAGTTGGGCCCAGTCACCAGCACCACATGGCTGTAGGTCTACTAGGCTGAGTGAGGCATTAGAGTGCAGAAAGCAGACATGGTAAGACACTTGGGGTGTGCTGTGGGCCCCGTGCATTGGCACAGGTGTGTTCTGGTATCTGGGGATGTTACCCCTAGAGCTAGAGGCCCTGCCTCCATCACCCATCAAAGAAGGGGCCAAAGGTTCCAGATGGTTCCCTAATGATGCTATACCAGGTCTGTCTCTCCCAGGTCTGTATCTTAAACCCAACCAGAACTCCCCACTCTTAGGATCCTTCCTCTGAGCTCAGCAATGGTTCAGGACGGACTGATGTGCTCCTCGG
>NW_024421777.1:0-7653 GCF_014898765.1 Herpailurus yagouaroundi | reverse complement strand
CCTTTCCTTTCCTTTCCTTTCCTTTCCTTTCCTTTCCTTTCCTTTCCCTTCCCTTCCCTTCCCTTCCTTTATTCTTTTTTTTTTATTTGCAGAACAAATCCATTAACAGTCATTGGGGCCATCCAGTGACCCACTTTTGGCCCAAATACCCTTATGAGGTTGTCTGATTGTGTCTTACAGGTTTGACACAAGTCAACAAGGGTAGGCGAGCACTAGACAGTGAGAATACACAGTAGAGATCAGCAGGTAGATCCATAGTCAAGGAGACCAACTTTCCCTGATATAATCCATATAATAGAGGAATCCTGCACTAGTATAAGTACTTTCTTACCACTTTATCTCTTACCAAGCTCAATAAACAGGCACTGGTGTCCTGATCTAGAGGGTGCTAAAGAAGGCAGTGGACAGGTCTATGACTAAAGAAAGTGGCATTAAGGATAGGATAGTATTGGGGCTTGCTACCACTGAAAAATCAGTTATGCCTATTTGTGTTTATACTTCAGAAATCCTGCACAAATTGATAATTTTGTCTATTGGATTTCTCAGATTCCTATAAGGCGTGATTCATTTTCTATCATAATTTGCATTACAGGTCTTTATGTCTTTGCTTTCTGGTCTTTGAGGTTACTGTGAAATTTCAAGGTACGTGGATCAGTCCTTAATGAGTTCAGCTCCAATAATTCTGCTACTGTCATTGGAATTCTTTGTCCCAAAGCAGTCCAGAGTACCTCCATTTGGGGTTAATTTAAACATAAGGCAGTGGTAAGTTAGTGTCTAAATTAATTTTAACTTGATTATAAATAAGGAAATCTTTAGGAATTTCAAGAGGAACTCTTGGAAGGTCATTTCATCTGGCAATTCCCTTGGCTTAGTGAGTGGCTTTTCTCTCTTAAATGAGCAGATGAGGTGTCACAAAGAAGGATTATCCTGTTAAAGTCCAAAAGTGATAATTATGTGTTTGGAAATGGGACTTCAGAATTGGTGGGCTGGCGTCCACTTCGGAAGGAAAGGTTCTGTGACAGTGGTAGGTTCACTGTTTTTGGTAGTATCCATATTGTATTCATTTTCCATGTTTGCCGTGACAAAGTACCACAGACTGGGTGGCTTAAAAGAAAAGAAAAATATTCTCTCAGTTCTGGAGGATTAAAGTCAAAGAGCAGGGCATTGACAGGGCCATGGTACCTCTGAAGGCTCTAGAGAAGAATCCTTCCATGCCTCTTCCTAGGCTTTGGTGGTTGTCAGCAATTATTGGCATCCCGTTGGTTTGTAGAAGCACCACCCTAATCTCCAACTCTCTTGTTATGTGGGATTCTTGTTACGTGAGGTCCTCAGTGTCTTCATAAGGCCTTCTTGTAATCCAGTGTGACATCATGTTTACTTGACGACCCAGTTTCCAAACAAGGTTACATCCACAGGCTCAGCATTGACATGAATTTTTTGAGGACCCTATTCAGCCCAATACCCACATCAATTATAAATTCGTATGGTGGTCCTTTATATTTAGATAAATGTTTCCACGTGAACTTAAAGGTACAACATGAAATTGGATGCTGTTTTTCTGTTTAGGCTTCTTAATCTTTTCTTTTTATTTCATAGCTAATACAAGTTAATTATTTTTCCCATCCCTCCTTTTGCTTGCAGTATGGACAAGTGCACTTGTCTGGGAATCTCCTTGTTTATGGTTCCAGCAATTATTTATTTATTTAAAAAAATTTTTTTTTCAACGTTTATTTATTTTTGAGACACAGAGAGACAGAGCATGAACAGGGGAGGGGCAGAGAGAGAGGGAGACACAGAATCGGAAACAGGCTCCAGGCTCTGAGCCGTCAGCACAGAGCCCGACGCGGGGCTCGAACTCACGGACCGCGAGATCGTGACCTGGCTGAAGTCGGACGCTTAACCGACTGCGCCACCCAGGCGTCCCTCCAGCAATTATTTTTATGGGAAACATGTCATTTTTTACATTGGAAAATCTTAAATTTATTCTGAGTTTTATCCTGGGTTTGTTCTCTTCCCCTCTAAAGGTATTCTTTTGCGTGCTGTAGTTGAGGGAAGGGAGTTATTTTCCACCCTAACTTGCTTTTCCTAGTCAAATATTCTATTAAGGTTTTCATTCATTGAGAAAACACAAAAACAGGTCTACACTGAGACTGACCTTAGCATCTATACTAAGTGTTGCTTAATAATCTGTCTTTGAATTGACCATAGTTTGATCTTTGTCTTATTTATAAAACTGAGGAAGAGTCTAGTCAGTATTTACAGGGGATGTTTCTGATGTGATCCTTAGGAGCTTGTCTTCTATTCTGATAGCCTTGTTGACCTAATAGGCTGTCCTCCAGAATTCAGGTTTCCTAACATTTTGTGTCGTTTCATCCTAGCGAGTCGTTTTCATCTAAGATTTGGCATCTGAGAAGCCCACCAGTGTGCAAGTCAATATAAGCCTGGCAGTCCAGAATTATAATTTCATAAGACTATTTTGAGTTTCTCAATAAACATTAAGATAGTCATTGATGTCTCTGAATTCTGACCCAGGCAATGATTTCAAGTCTGTTTTTTTTTTTTTTATCTATCTACCTACCTACCTTCCTACCTACCTATGTCGCCAGTAAAGTTTATTTATTTATTTTGAGATAGAGAGTGAGCGAGCAGGGGAGGGGCAGAGAGAGACAGGGAGAGAGAGAGAATCCCAAGCCAACTCTGCACCTCCAGCACAGAGCCTAGCATGGTGTTCAAACTCACAATCCGTGAGATCATGACCTGAGCCAAAAAACAACAGTCAGACACTCAACCAACTGAGCCACCTAGAAGTCCCTCAAGTCTATTTTAAGGTTTCCAGTTGTCTGACTTTAAGCGGCTATTGAGCCTTTCATGATTCAGGTAGACTAGAGGGAAAGGAAAGGGAGTCATAGCTAGGTTGGGGCAGAAGTTAGAGAAGGCATGTGGGTGGGAAAAAGAGGAGGTTTACACATGGTATGTGTTTGCTCATGATGAGTCTAATGGATACACAGTTTTAAGCTTGACCCATGTTCATTAGCTTTGGCTAAGCTATATTGTAAATGTCCAATTTTGAGTCTGAATTTCTTTTTGAAGCTTACTCATACCAATCAAAAGTGTTGACCAAAATATTAGGGGTTTGTTTAGTCTGTTTTTTAATGTACCCCTTAGATCATATATTTTTGTCATATCAAAATATCACCATAGTGGCCAATGCAAGTTCATATTACCCTTGGTAGAATTATGGCATATATTATGGCACATAGGAGGGCGTTGGGATTAAGTGGGAATACATATAACAAGCCAGACCTCTGCCAGGTAGAATTGTAGATGAGTTAGTTAGCAGGTGAATCCATGTGGAATTAGCTAGCCGTCAGTAGGAAGTGTTACTTCTATAAAACCCATGTCTTGGGCCCCTCAACCTGAAGTTGAGGCATTTCCAGTCATTGAAATGATAAATCAATGGCCCTGGAAGATGGAGTGTGGTGAGAAGATTTCTGCTAGAAGCAATTTCTTTCATACAGAGCAAACTAAAGAAAGCTGTTGTAAAGTTTTGATGGGCAATTGAAGGCAGAGATGTCTAAGAAAGGAAGGCAGAGTAGTAAGACTTTTTATTCATTTATCCTCACGGCCAGTTTAGAGGTAGACTTTTCAGACCTCTGTAGGCCCCCTACCTTACTAAGAGCTTCCTCTTATAGACAGAAAACATCATGAGTGGTAAAAAGAAGAATAAGTTGTCAATAAATGCTTAGTCAGATTTCCAACAAGGAATTTGAATAGAAGTTGGATTGGTATTGGAAGTTGAACAATTCTTGAAGGATACTGATTGAATTTAAAATAATCTCAGCTAAGGAGTTCAAGGAAAAGGAATGGGAACTCAGACTTGATGTTGGAGACACCTTACTTAATGTGGCAATGACACCTGAGGACCTCAGATAGGGGTACTCAGGGGTTTTGGGGATGTATACTGTTAATGATGTCAGATCTTGGGCCAAAATGGATGAGGAGATTTTGGCTGTATCACTGGACCTCCAAGTCTGTTGAACATCCCCATAAAAGCACCAGGAAAACTTTTGTGATTGAAAAGAAAACCCCACAAGCTGAGTTTATTAGAAACTTGTCAGTCAAAAGTTCCACTGACCAAATGAAATCACCAAACTATCTCCTCAATAATTTGAGCAATTGGGTTTTATAAGATTCTGGGTTTTTGTTTATGTTATTGTTGTTTGTTTTTTGGTAAAGAGTTAGTCATAGGTGAGTTTTAAGGCAGGAGTTATTGAGACTGGGACCTGGGCAGAGATGGATAAGAATTTGTAAACTAGGTCAGTTGTTGAAATAGTCTGTGTTTAAACAGTTTACTGTTTATAGTCTTAACTTTCTGGAACACAAGACCAAGCAAGCTGTTGCTGAGTCCAATGGGAAGGAGCTTGGGCCTCTTGATAGAAATTAAATGGAAGCCACAGATATTCTGGCATTTTCAGAATTTCCAGAACAAGTTACAGAACAATTTTGTAAACTGCTTTTGTTATATCACTATGTTCTATGCATGGCTCTACCATCAACCGCTTCCCCCTGAATTATGATATTGCCACTACTACATGTTTGTTACTCAGCCAACCTGTACAAAACCTCTCTTGTTCCCACTACTTCTTTCCCCCTGATCTCTTCCCAGCTCATGGACACTTGCTTAGGCTCTGCATTTAGGAAACTGTACTTGTCACTGATAGGCAAGAGGTTTCAAAGTCACCTGCTCCTGGACCCAGGTCCATGTGGTAAGCTCTCTTCTTGAACTGCATGAAGAGCTGTGTCCCACTGGATAGCATGTTCTGTGTGTAGGGAGAGGTGGGAGCCCTACGACAGAGACCAAGAGCACTCGCAGGAGAGACATAATTGCTGAGTGTGTGTGTTCCTTGCCTTTGACTGAAGGCAAAGAACTTTCCGAACTCTTTGTTCTTCAAGAGCAATACTTTGGTACAACTGGTAATCCTAGGGAGAGCTGCCAGGAAGAAATGCCAGAGGTTTTTACCTGGGGGATCTTTAAGGTAATCTGCCAAAACTTACATTGAATCACCAATGTGGCCAAACTGCTAAGTAAACAAGGAACATGGGGATCTTACTTTTCCGGGGCTACCATAACAAATGATTACAAACTGTACCCAGTTAAAACAACAGCGATCTAGTCTCTTGAAGCTCCAGAAGCCAGAGGTCTGAAATCAAGGTGCTTCCAGGGCTGTGCACTCTCTGGTTTCTAGGGAAGACTCTTCCTTACCTCTTCCCTCTTCTGGTGGCTAAAGGTGTTTCTTTCCTTGTGGCTACATCAGTTCACTCACTGCTTCCATGGTCACATGACTCCTCTTCATCCTCAAAACTTCCTCTGCCTCTATCAATAAGGGTACATGTGATGGCTTTGAGAGCCCTCCAAGATAATCTAGGATAGGTTCCTCTGCTGGAAATCCCAATTTAATGCATCTATTCCAATAGAGAGTAGTAGTTTTTCTTTTGCCATATGTATTAACCAATCTAGACTCTCCAGAGAAAAATGAACTGATAGGGTGTGTGTGTGTGTGTGTGTGTGTGTGTGTGTGTGTGTGTACACATGCATAAAGGAAGAGAGGAAAAGAGTGAGTGAGAGAGATTTATTTTAAGGAATTATAAGAAATGAGTCACAATTTTGGAAGCTGACAAATCCAAATCAGCAAGGCAGGCCTGCAGGCTAGAGGTTCAGGGAAGAGTTGACCTTTCAGCTTTAAGCAAAAACCATCTGAAGACTAAAATCAGCAAGGTGACAGTAGGAAGTCCTATCCCTGGTTTACCCACAGAAACACCAAACTGATGGGGGTCCTGAATCTAGTTAATAAGTTGCAGTCTTCCAGAGGAGCACAACCTGGAGAGAAGCTACAGTGAACAGAGGAAATGGAAAAAGCAGCATCTGGGAATGCAAGCTGGTATAGCTACTGTGGAAAACAGTATGGAGATTCCTCAAAAAACTAAAAATAGAACATCCCATGACCCAGCAATTGTACCACTAGGTATTTATCCAAGGGATACGGGTGTGCCATTTCGAAGGGACATATGCACCCCAATGTTTATAGCAGCACTATTGACAATAGCCAAAGTATGGAAACAGCCCAAATGCCCATCAGTGGATGAATGAATAAAGAAGATGTGGTATATCTATACAATGGAATATTGCTCAACAATCAAAAAGAATGAAATCTTGCCATTTGCAACTACGTGGATGGAACTGGAGGGTATTATGCTAAGTGAAATCAGTCAGAGAAAGACAAATATCATATGACTGCACTCATATGAGGACTTTAAGGGACAAACCACATGAACATAAGGGAAGGGAAACAAAAATAATGTAAAAACAGAGAGGGGGACAAAACATAAGAGACTCATAAATATGGAGAACAAACAGAGGGTTACAGGAGGAGTTGTGGGAGGGGAGATGGGCTAAATGGGTAAGGGGCACTAAGGAATCTATTCCTGAAATCATTGTTGCACTATATGCTAAATAATTTGGATGTCAATGTTTAAAAAAATTAAAATTAAAAAAAATATCTACCATATGCTAACTAACTTGGATATAAATTAAAAATTAAAAAAATTTAGAAAATATTTTAAAAATATAGTAAGCCTTTAGTTACATTTTACGTGTTCTTTACTCTTAAATTTAAGGTTTCTACTATCATTTCACAGTTCCCAGAAAATATGACATATCACATTTTTGCTTTAATGAATTTAATAATTTTTTAGGCCTAAAACCTTGCTATTTGAAATAATCTTCTTTGTCATTTGAAAAGTGTACACCCTCTCTTGTCGAAAATACTGCCAGTTTGTCCCTTGAACTATGTAAACTTTCTAATAAACTTTCTAATAAAATTATTTTAATAAAAAAAAGAAAAGAAAAATCAGTGTCCTCAGGAAATGTTGGTTTTAGATGGGGTTATAGGATTTGAGGCGGAAAGGGAGGGCATAAGTGCAGGTGGAGAGGCAGGAAGACAAATATGCGTGTCTGGAGATCCTGGAATATTCTAGGCAGGTGACAGGTTTTAGGCTGGCTTTATGAATTGGAGGTAGTGAAGATTCCACTAACCTGACTAGATCACGCCAAGAGGGGAGGAGTGGAAGACGATGCCCATGTTTCTGACCAGCACTTCCAGACCCCCGCACTCCTCGCGTAGGAAGTTGAGCAGTGCATGGCTGCTCTGCAGGTCGTGGATGTAACGCAGGGGGAAGCATGTTTGCGAGCACCATGTTCCCTGAGACCTGCTGGCACAGAACACCCATGATGGCAAAGCCTAGTTGGACCTAGTCACCAGCACCATGTGGCTGCAGGCCTACCAGACTGAACGAGTCACTTGAGTTTGGAAAGCAGACATCATAAGACACTGGGTGTGTGTTTTGGCCCCGGGCACTGGCACAGATGTCAGTAGAACTGTGTTCTAGGATCCAGGGCTGTTACCCCTAGAGCCAGAGGCCCTACCTCCATCCCCCATCAAAGGAGGAGCCAAAGGTTCCAGATGATTCCTTAAAGATGCTATGCCAGGTCTGTCTCTCCCAGGGTTGTACCCTGAACCCAGATGGAACTCCCCACTCTTAGGATCCCTCCTCTGAGCTCAGCAATGGTTCAGGACGGACTGATGTGCTCCTCGG
>NW_024421776.1:2964-7257 GCF_014898765.1 Herpailurus yagouaroundi | reverse complement strand
GTTTTGTTGGTTGTTTCCTTTGCTGTGCAGAAGCTTTTTATCTTCATAAGGTCCCAGTAATTCACTTTTGCTTTTAATTCCCTTGCCTTTGGGGATGTGTCGAGTAAGAGATTGCTACGGCTGAGGTCAGAGAGGTCTTTTCCTGCTTTCTCCTCTAAGGTTTTGATGGTTTCCTGTCTCACATTCAGGTCCTTTATCCATTTTGAGTTTATTTTTGTGAATGGTGTGAGAAAGTGGTCTAGTTTCAACCTTCTGCATGTTGCTGTCCAGTTCTCCCAGCACCATTTGTTAAAGAGACTGTCTTTTTTCCATTGGATGTTCTTTCCTGCTTTGTCAAAGATGAGTTGGCCATACGTTTGTGGGTCTAGTTCTGGGGTTTCTATTCTATTCCATTGGTCTATGTGTCTGTTTTTGTGCCAATACCATGCTGTCTTGATGAAGACAGCTTTGTAGTAGAGGCTAAAGTCTGGGATTGTGATGCCTCCTGCTTTGGTCTTCTTCTTCAAAATTACTTTGGCTATTCGGGGCCTTTTGTGGTTCCATATGAATTTTAGGATTGCTTGTTCTAGTTTTGAGAAGAATGCTGGTGCAATTTTGATTGGGATTGCATTGAATGTGTAGATAGCTTTGGGTAGTATTGACATTTTGACAGTATTTATTCTTCCAATCCGTGAACAGGGAATGTTTTTCCATTTCTTTATATCTTCTTCAATTACCTTCATAAGCTTTCTATAGTTTTCAGCATACAGATCTTTTACATCTTTGGTTAGATTTTTTCCTAGGTATTTTATGCTTCTTGGTGCAATTGTGAATGGGATCAGTTTCTTTATTTGTCTTTCTGTTTCAGCACCATTTATTTGAAAAGACTGTGCTTTTGGCATTGTATTACCTTGTTGCTTTTGTTGAAATCAATTGAGCATTTTTATACATGAGTTTATTTCTAGGTTTCTTAATTTGTTCCATTAATCTATGTCAAGCTATGTTGATTACTGTAGCTGTGTAGTAAGATTTAAACTCAGATAGTACAAATCCTTAAACTTTTTCTTCTTTTCCAAATTGTACTGTTGTAGGTTCATTGATTTTCCATATAAATTTTAGAAATTTAGAATCAACTTATCAATTTCTACAAAAAAATTCCTGTACTGAGTCTATAGATCACTTTGGGAAAAATTGGCATTTTATCATCATTTAGTTTTCTTATCCATGAATAGGTTTATATTTCCATTTATTTATTTAAGTCTTGTTTTTACTGCTCTCTGCTATGTTTTGTGGTTTTCAGTGTCACATCTTTATCCATAGGTATTTAATGCTTTTCTATTGTAAATTATGAAGTAAGTCTGTACATCCACACCAGCTTTTCCTATCTCTTGTCTTTTTGAAATAACCATCCTAAAAGTTGTGAATTAATATCTTATTGTGATTTTGATTTACATTTCCCTGATGATTAGTGATGTTGAGCACCTTTTCATGTACCTGTGGGCCATTTGTATGTCTTCCTTGGAAAATGTCTATTAAAGTTCTCTGCCCATTTTTTAACAGTTTTTTAATATTTATATTTTTATGTTTTGCTGTTGAATGGTATGAGCTCCTTGTATATTTTGGATATTAACCTCTTATCAGATATGTTGTTTGCAAATATTTTTCTCATTCTATAGTTTGCCTTTTCATTTTTGTTGTTTGTTTATTTTACTGTACAGAACTATTTAGTTTGATATAGTCCCATTTGTTGATATTTGCTTTTGTTGCCCTTGCTTTTGGTGTCATATCCAGAAAATCATTGGCAAGACCAGTGTCAAGGAACCTTCCCTTATGTTCTTTTCTAGGAATTATTTAGTTTCAGGTCTCATGTTTAAGTCTTTAATCCATTCTGAGGTAATTTCTGTGACTGGTGTTAGGCAGGTGTTCATTTTATTATTTTGCTGTGGATATCCAGTTTTCCCAGTGCCATTTTATTTTTATTTTTTTTAGAGAGAGAGAGAAAGAGCATGAGCAGGGGAGAGGGCCAGAGGGAGAGAGAGAGACAGAGGAGAGAATCTTAAGCAGTTTCCATGCTCAGCACAGAACTCGATGTAGGGCTTGATCCCACAACCCTGGGTTCATGACCTGGGCTGAAATTAAGAGTCAGATGCCCATCCAACTGAGCTGCTCAAGTGCCCCATCATCAATACCATTTATTGAACAAACAATTCCTTCCTCATTGAGTATTTGTGGCTCCCTTGTCAAATATTAAACCATATATGTGATTATTTCTGAATTATTTCTGGGTTCTCTTTCTGCTCCACTGATCTATATATCTATTTTTCTGCCGGTAACCATACAGTTTTGATTACTATAGCTTTTCAATGTAGTTTGAAATCAGGAAGTGTGATACTTCCATCTTTAAGATTGCTTTGTCATTCATTTAGGGCCTGTTGTGGTTCCATATGAATTTTAGGATTTTTTTCTATATATGTGAAAAATGGCATTGGAATTTTGATAGAGATTGCATTAAATTTACAGACAGCCTTGGGTAATATGGACATTTTAATATTAACTTCCAATTCATGAGCATGACATATTTTTTCACTTATTTGTGCCTTCTTCAATATCTTTCACCAGTGTCTTATAGTTTTTGGTGTATAGATTTTTCACTTTCTTGGTTAAATTTATTTCTAAGTATTTATTGTTTTTGATGCTATTGTAAATGAGATTTTTAAAAATTTCTTTTTTGGATCATTGTTAATAATACTATTTATTTTTGAATATTAACACTGTATCTTGAAACTTTGCTAAATGCATTTATTAGTTCTAGTAATCTTAGTAGTTTTTTCATATTTTCCTTAGAATTTTCTTTGTAGACAATTATGTCTGTAAGTGAATAGATTTCTTTTTTTCTAATCTATATTACATATATATCTTTTCCTAATCTTATTGCACAGGCGGACTTCCAGTTTAATGTTGAATAGGGGTGATGGGAATGACTATCCTTGCTCTGTTCCTGATCTTAGTAAGAAAACAGTCTTTCACCATTAAGGATGATGTTAACTCTAAGTTTTCATAGATGCCCTTTATCAGACTGAAGAATTTACCTCTGTGCTGCGAGTTTTAATCATGAATGAGGGGCAAATTTTGTCAAATGCTTTTTCTGCATCAGTGGAGATGATCATATGGTTTATCTCTTTTATTCCGCTGGTATGGTAAATTACATTGATTGATTTTCAAACATCAAACTGACCTTGAATTCCTTGATAAGTCCCATTGCACGTGATGGACATAAGGTATTATCTTTTTTAAATGTTGTTTGGTTTGTTTTGCCAGTATATTGTTAAAGATTTTTGCCTTTATGTTCATGAAGAATATTAGTTATGGTTTTATATTTTTATAATGTTTTTTGTACCAGGGTAATTTGGCCTCATACCATTAGATGGAAATGTTCCTCCTTTTCAGTTTTCTGAAAGTATTTGGGTATGATTAGCATTATTTCTTCCTTAAATATTTGATAGAATTTGTCAGAGAAGACATCTAAACCTGAATATTTATTTATATGAATGTTTTAAATTACAATTCCATTTCTTTAATAGATATAAGCCTATTCATACCTTTTATTTCTTATTATACCAGGTTTGGTGATCTGTATTTTTTAATGAATGTGATCATTTATCTAATTTGTCAAATTTATTGGCATATAACTGTTCATACTGTTCCTTTATTATGTGTTTAATATTTGTAGAGTCTATGGTAATGTTTCCTCTTTCTTTCCTGATTTGATAATTTGTGTTTTCTTGGTCAGTCTAGTTAGAGTCTTATCAATTTCATTGATCTTCTTTAAGAACCAACTTCTGGTTTCATTATTTTTCTCTATTGTTTGCTATTTTCTTTTCTTGTTTTTTTTTACAAGAGAGAAAATGGTAGTCATAGTTTGCTCTTTCTCTTGACAATAATAAATAGTCATAATAAGTTTAATACTGACTCAAAAGCACACACCTAAAAATTATTATGGATCCTTATTTGAAAGATAAGGAAAGTGGAGAGAGAGTTTATGAAAACTATATCTTAATTTTCATAATAGGAAGTGAAAAATGGACTAAAGTATATTAATGAATAAATTGCAGAATAAAATTATCACTTTGAAATGTGAGAGTAAATATTGGAAGAAAGAACTAAAGGAATTGAAAATAGTAATATGTAAGAGGCAAAAGTGGGAAGTTATGTAGGGGACTGTAATTTCTCACAAAAGGGTTTTTTGTTTTTTTTTTTTTTGGGTTTGGTTTTTTTTTTTTTTTTTCAACGTTTATTTATTTTTGGGACGGAGAG
>NW_024421776.1:0-2864 GCF_014898765.1 Herpailurus yagouaroundi | reverse complement strand
TTTTTTTTTTTTCAACGTTTATTTATTTTTGGGACGGAGAGAGACAGAGCATGAACAGGGGAGAGGCAGAGAGAGAGAGGGAGACACAGAATCGGAAACAGGCTCCAGGCTCTGAGCCATCAGCCCAGAGCCCGACGCGGGGCTCGAACTCATGGACCGCGAGATCGTGACCTGGCTGAAGTCGGACGCTTAACCGACTGCGCCACCCAGGCGCCCCTGAGTTTGATTTTTAAAGTATATGCATGCATTATATCGATAAGATTAAAATTATCAGAATAGGGAAAAGCATGGCTGGGAAACAACCAGGCTGAGAAGAGCACTGCTCTTGATGCTGACAGGTGGGTATATGCAAAAACAGAGTGAATGAGTGGAGGGAAGCATTTGAGGGTCCCAGGAGGGAGGGCAGAACTGGTGTCAAGGCATATGCCTATGACTTAGAATATTGCTAAAAGATGCTTTTGACCTCCATTTAAGTTAAAAAAAATTCTTAATTTGTTTTTATTTTGATAGAATTAATAAAGGTGAAGGTAGAAAGCCTGCTGTAATAAAACTTAGGGTTACCACATAAATATATCCATAACATAATATTATTAGATAGCGCTTTACAAAGAGAATTATATGTATTGCTTTACTTAATCCTCATGTTAGCCCCACAAGTCCAGTGTTTTGATAGTATCTTCCCTTTGTACTGAGTTTTAGGTTAAAAAGATTTGCTCAAGGTCACACTGGTGGTAAGTCCCAGAGGGTGGACTGTAAACTTTTTACTTCCACTAACAATTCCATAATATACATAGTCACAACACAAAATAATTTTAAGCATGCTGATTTATTTATCTGAGTATTTTCATAACTATAACCTGATTACTTAAATGGTAGGTAGTAGGATAAACCATGGTGATTTTGTTTGAATAGGTTTGGATATAGAGTAAGCTACAATTACTTGCTGCATGACCTTGGGAGCATTATTTAATTTATCTGAGCCTCTTCTTCTCCGTGTGAAACTGGATATTACTGCCTTCCTCATGGGGCTGTTCTCAAGAGTTAACATATGTAAGATGTTTGTTACAGTACATGGAGGTTAGTATGGACTCAATAATTGCTTAATAGCATGGTAATTTTTGTTAACTATAGAAATAACTGTGAGATTATTTAATGCGTCATGCTTTCTATTTTTTGTATATGAGAACAGTGATATTTGCTCACTATCAAAAATGATATTGAGTTTTCCTAGTGGAATGCTCAGTTTCAAAAAAATAAAGCATGTGTATGTGGACAAGTTAAATTGAAATTACTTAAAAATTAATTTACTTTAGAGATCATCTTTTCAGTAGCATGAATCACTGAGAATCAGGCTACAACTGTATAATCTATACATATTTGTAAAATAGTATTAATGCAGAGAAAAATTGTGGAGAAATGTCTATCAAATAGTTAATGGTGGTCATCACTAAGGTTTGGGATTATGGTGTGAGACATTGACCTATCTATAGATATTTTTAGTGCTGTTTAGAAAATAAGGAAGAGATTCTACTTTTATAACCTAAAAAGGAATATGATTTTAACATAATTTCAGGAAAAATAAGCCTTTCTTTATCAAAAGATTTTGACATGACTTGCTCCATGCTGATTTCTAGTGACCATTTCTTCCTAAATGCTCTGAAATCTTCATGGTTGACATCAGCTTATAGGTCTCTAGTTCTAGAATTTTTGTAAGCATCAATGACGCACTTGTGTCCTAGAATTTGCATGTGGTTTCCATACAGAAGGTGTGTTCCTTGGTTCTCTCTAGACCTGATAGTCAAAGTATTTTAGGATTAGAAAAAATTTGTTCATTTTATTTTTTTATTTTATTTTATTTTTTTATTTATATATGAAATTTATTGTCAAATTGGTTTCCATACAACACCCAGTGCTCATCCCAAAAGGTGCCCTCCTCAATACCCATCACCCACCCTCTCCTCCCTCCCACCCCCCATCAACCCTTAGTTTGTTCTCAGTTCTCAACAGTCTCTTATGCTTTGGCTCTCTCCCACTCTAACCTCTTTTTTTTTTTTTCCTTCCCCTCCCCCATGGGTTCCTGTTAAGTTTCTCAGGATCCACATAAGAGTGAAACCATATGGTATCTGTCTTTCTCTGTATGGCTTATTTCACTTAGCATCACACTCTCCAGTTCCATCCACGTTGCTACAAAAGGCCATATTTCATTTTTTCTCATTGCCATGTAGTATTCCATTGTGTATATAAACCACAATTTCTTTATCCATTCATCAGTTGATGGACATTTAGGCTCTTTCCATAATTTGGCTATTGTTGAGAGTGCTGCTATGAACATTGGGGTACAAGTGCCGCTATGCATCAGTACTCCTGTGTCCCTTGGATAAATTCCTAGCAGTGCTATTGCTGGGTCATAGGGTAGGTCTATTTTTAATTTTCTGAGGAACCTCCACACTGTTTTCCAGAGCGGCTGCACCAATTTGCATTCCCACCAATAGTGCAAGAGGGTTCCCATTTCTCCACATCCTCTCCAGCATCTATAGTCTCCTGATTTGTTCATTTTGGCCACTCTGACTGGCGTGAGGTGATATCTGAGTGTGGTTTTGATTTGTATTTCCCTGATAAGGAGCGACGCTGAACATCTTTTCATGTGCCTGTTGGCCATCCGGATGTCTTCTTTAGAGAAGTGTCTATTCATGTTTTCTGCCCATTTCTTCACTGGGTTATTTGCTTTTCGGGTGTGGAGTTTGGTGAGCTCTTTATAGATTTTGGATACTAGCCCTTTGTCCCATATGTCATTTGCAAATATCTTTTCCCATTCCATTGGTTGCCTTTTAGTTTTGTTGGTTGTTTCCTTTGCTGTGCAGAAG
>NW_024421775.1:0-9508 GCF_014898765.1 Herpailurus yagouaroundi | reverse complement strand
GACGGGGCTGCTCAAGTATAGGTTTGGTTTTGAGGATGGCTGAGATTTCGGTGGAGGGTTCTGACACAGGGTAGGTTTAGGGTGAAGTTTATGTCCCAGGAGCTCCAGAGGACGAAACCACAGAAAGACAGTGGTCTCCCTGAAGGGCTAGGTTGAGGACACAAGGGAGGGTGCCGGTCAGGATCCGTCTTGGTCTGCCAAGGCCACACACGTGATTGGGCCCCTGGTCAAGGAGGCCTCCGGGAACCTCTTGGGCAGCTGCAGGCGGGCCTGGGAAACGACATGGTGAGCTTCCAGGTTCCATGCCGAGTCAGCCTGCACCGCTTCTGGACCCCAGGCGCGTATGTTGTCAGTCGTTGGAATTGGATCCCCATGGGTACGGAGCATTAGCCTGGGTTAGGGTTCGGTCCAGGGACGTCGCCAGGCCCGTAGCGACTGCACTCTCGTGATCTCCCTCGAGGGCTGAAGTCAGGGCCCAGGCCAGAAGGCGACTCAATTGCAGGGATAGGGATAGAGACAGGTTTAGTATTGGGGGAGGGTTCCGGTTCCGTGTAGGGTTAGGGTTAGGGTTAGGTCCCAGGAAGCTCGAGGGGCAAAACCACAACAAGGCAGTGGACTCTGCGAAGGTCTGAGTTGAGGGCACAAGGGACGGTGCCATCAGGATCCATCTTTGGCTGCCAAGGCCATACACATCGATCCCCCCGGGTCGAGGAGGCCTCTGGAATCCTCTCGGACAGCTGCACGCTGGCGTGGGAAACGACATGGGGAGCTTCCAGCTTCCATGCCGAGACAGCCTGCCCGCATCTGGACTCCAGATGCGTGATGTTGTCAGACATTGGAATTGGGTCCCATGGGGAGAGAGCCTTAGCTAGGGTTAGGGTTCAGGCTAGGGACGTCGCCAGGGCAGAAGCGACCCCGGTCTCGTGATCTCCCTCGAGGGCTGAAGTGAGGGCCCGTGCCAGAAGGCAGCTCAATTGCAGGGTTCGGGATGAAGTAGGCTTAGGTTTCCGTGGAGGTTCCCGTTTAGGGGTAGAGTTAGGGTTAGGGTTAGCTCCCAGGAGGCTCCAGGCGCCGAACCCTCAGCAGGGCAGCAGTCTCCGCCAAGGGCTGAGTTGAGGGCACAAGGGACGGTGCCGGTCAGGATCCATCTTTGGCTGCCAAGGCCATACACGTCGATCCCCCCTGGTCGAGGAGGCCTCTGGAATTCTCACGGGCAGCTGCAGCCGGGCCTGGGAATCGACAGGAGGAGCTTCCAGCTTCCATGCCGAATCAGTCTACACCGCTTCTGGACCTCAGACGAGTGATGTTGTCAGACGTTGGAATTGGGTCCCAATGGGGAGAGAGCCTTAGCTAGGGTTAGGGTTCGGGCCAGGGACGTGGCCAGGGCCGAAGCGACTCCAGTCTCGTGATGTCCCTTGAGGGCTGAAGTGAGGGCCCATGCCAGAAGGCGGCTCAATTGCAGGGTTAGGGTTCGAGGGAGGCTTAGGTTTCGGTGGAGGTTCCCGGTTCGGGGTAGGGTTAGGGTTAGGGTTAGCTCCCAGGAGGCTCCAGGCGCCGAACCCTCAGCAGGGCAGTAGTCTCCCCCAAGGTCTGAGTTGAGGGCACAAAGGACGGTGCTGGTCAGTATCCATCTTTGGCTGCCAAGGCCATACACGTCGATCCCCCCTGGTCGAGGAGGCCTCTGGAATCCTCTCGGACAGCTGCAGGCTGGCCTGGGAAAAGACATGGGGAGTTTCCAGCGTCCATGCCGAGTCAGCCTGCCCCGCATCTGGACTCCAGGCGCGTGATGTTGTCAGACGTTGGAATTGGGTCCCATGGGGAGAGAGCCTTAGCTAGGGTTAGGGTCGGGCTAGGGACGTCACCAGGGCCGAAGCGAGTCCGGTCTCGTGATCTCCCTCGAGGGCTGAAGTGAGGGCCCGTGCCAGAAGGCGGCTCAATTGCAGGGTTAGGGATCGAGGTAGGCTTAGGTTTCCGTTGAGGGTCCCGGTTTGGGGTAGGGTTAGGGTTAGCACCCAGGAGGCTCCAGGCGCCGAACCCACAGCAGGGCAGTGGTTTCCGTGAAGGGCTGAATTGAGGGCACAAGGGACGGTGCCGGTCAGAATCCATCTTTGGCTGCCAAGGCCACACTCGTCGATCCGCACCTGGTCGAGGCAGCCTCCAGAATCCTCACGGGCAGCTGCACCCGGGCCTGGGAAACGAAATGGGGAGCTTCCAGCTTCCATGCCGACTCAGTCTACACCGCTTCTGGATCTCAGATGAGTGATGTTGTCAGTCGTTGGAGTTGGGTCCCCATGGGGAGAGATGCTTAGCTAGGGTTAGGGTTCAGGCCAGGGACGTCGCCAGGGCCGAAGCGATTCCAGCCTCGTGATGTCTCTTGAGGGCTGAAGTGAGGGCCCATGCCAGAAGGCGGCTCAATTGCAGGGTTAGGGTTCGAGGGAGGCTTAGGTTTCGGTGGAGGTTCCAGGTACGGGGTAGGGTTAGGGTTAGGTTTAGCTCCCAGGAGGCCCCAGGCGCCGAACCCTCAGCAGGGCAGTAGTCTCCGCCAAGGTCTGAGTTGAGGGCACAAGGGACGGTGCCGGTCAGGATCCATCTTTGGCTGCCAACGCCATAGACGTCGATCCCCCCTGGTCGAGGAGGCCTCTGGAATCCTCTCGGACAGCTTCAGGCTGGCCTGGGAAACGACATGGGGAGCTTCCAGCGTCCATGCCGAGTCAGGCTGCCCCGCATCTGGACTCCAGGCGCATGATTTGTCAGACGTTGGAATTGGGTCCCATGGGGAGAGAGCCTTAGCTAGGGTTAGGGTTCGGACCAGGGACGTCGCCAGGGCCGAAGCGACTCCAGTCTCGTGATGTCCCTTGAGGGCTGAAGTGAGGGCCCATGCCAGAAGGCGGCTCAATTGCAGGGTTAGGGTTCGAGGGACCCTTAGGTTTCGGTGGAGGTTCCCGGTTCAGGGTAGGGTTAGGGTTAGGGTTAGCTCCCAGGAGGCTCCAGGCGCCTAACCAGCATCAGGGCAGTAGTCTCCGCCAAGGTCTGAGTTGAGGGCACAAGGGACGGTGCCGGTCAGGATCCATCTTTGGCTGCCAAGGCCATACACGTCGATCCCCCCTGGTCGAGGAGGCCTCTGGAATCCTCTCGGACAGCTGCAGGCTGGCCAGGGAAACGACATGGGGAGCTTCCAGCGTCCATGCCGAGTCAGCCTGCCCCGCATCTGGACTCCAGGCGCGTGATTTGTCAGACGTTGGAATTGTGACCCATGGGGAGAGAATCTTAGCTAGGGTTAGGGTTCGGGCTAGGGACGTCGCCAGGGCCGAAGCGAGTCCGGTCTCGTGATCTCCCTCGAGGGCTGAAGTGAGGGCCCGTGCCAGAACGCGGCTCAATTGCAGGGTTAGGGATCGAGGCAGGCTTAGGTTTCCGTGGAGGTTCCTGGTTTGGGGTAGGTTTAGGGTTAGGGTTAGCACCCAGGAGGCTCCAGGCGCCGAACCCACAGCAGGGCAGTGGTCTCCGCGAAGGGCTGAGTCGCGGGCACAAGGTATGGTGCCGGTCAGGATCCGTCTTTTGCTGCCAAGGCCACACTCGTCGATCCGCCCCTGTTCGAGGAGGCCTCCGGAATCCTCACGGGCAGCTGCAGCCGAGCCTAGGAAACGAAATGGGGAGCTTCCAGCTTCCATGCCGAGTCAGTCTGCACCGCTTTTGGACCTCAGAGGAGTGATGTTGTCAGACGTTGGAATTGGGTCCCATGTGGAGAGAGCCTCAGCTAGGGTTCGGGTTCAGGCTAGGGACGTCGCCAGGGCCGAAGCGACTCCGTTCTCGTGATCTCCATCGAGGGCTGAAGTGAGGGCCCGTGCCATGGGCGGCTCAATTGCAAGGTTAGGGATCGAGGCAGGCTTAGGTTTCCGTTGAATTTCCCGGTTTGGGGTAGGGTTAGGGTTAGGGTTAGCACCCAGGAGGCTCCAGGCGCCGAACCCACAGCAGGTCAGTGGTCTCCGCGAAGGGCTGAGTTGAGGGCACAAGGGACGGTGCCGGTCAGGATCCATCTTTGGCTGCCAAGGCCATACACGTCGATCCCCCCTGGTCCAGGAGGCCTCTGGAATCCGCTAGGACAGGTGCAGGCTGACATGGGAAATGACATGGGGAGCTTCCAGCTTCCATGCCGAGTCAGCCTGCCCCGCATCTGGATGCCAGGTCCTTGATGTTGTCAGACGTTGGAATTGAGTCCCATGGGGAGAGAGACATAGCTAGGGTTAGGGTTCGGGTTAGGGATGTCGCCAGGGCCGAAGCGACTCCAGTCTCGTGATCTCCCTCGAGGGCTGAAGTGAGGGCCCATGCCATAAGGCGGGTCAATTGCAGGGTTAGGGTTCGAGGGAGGCTTAAGTTTTGGTGGACGTTCCCGGTTCGGGGTAGGGTTAGGGTTAGGGTTAGCTCCCAGGAGGCTCCAGGCGCCGAACCCTCAGAAGGGCAGTAGTCTCCGCCAAGGTCTGAGTTGAGGGCACAAGGGACGGTGCCGGTCAGGATCCATCTTTGGCTGCCTAGGCCATACACGTCGATCGCCCCTGGTCGAGGAGGCCTCTGGAATCCTCTCGGACAGCTGCAGGCTGGCCTGGGAAACGACATGGGGAGCTTCCAGCCTCCATGCCGAGTCAGCCTGCACCGCATCTAGACTCAATGCGCGTGATGTTGTCAGATGTTAGAATTGGGTCCCATGGGGAGAGAGGCTTAGCTAGCGTTAGGGTTCGGGCTAGGGACGTCGCCAGGGCCGAAGCGACTCCGGTCTCGTGATCTCCCTTGAGGGCTGAAGTGAGGGCCCGTGCCAGAAGGCGTCTCAATTACAGGTTTAGTGATTGAGGCAGGCTTAGGTTTCCGTGGAGGGTTCTGGCTTTGTTGTTAGAAAAGATGCATGGTCTGATCTCTGTCGTTGGGTACCTCTTGAGGCCTGATTTGTGACCTAGAATGTGATCAATTCTGGAGAACGCCCCAGGTATGCTTGAAAAGAATGTGTACTCTGCCATTTTAGTATGGAGTGTTCTGAATATATCTGTTAAACCCTTCTGGTCCAGTGTGTCCTTCAAAGCCATTGTTTCCTTGTTGACTTTCTGTTTCTAGGTTCTGTCCATTGATGTGAGTGATGTGTTCCTGTCCTCTACTATCATCATATTATTGTAAATGACTTCGTTTACAGTTGTTGCTAAATGTTTTGTATACTTGGTGATCGCATGTTGGGTGCATCAAAATTTACAATCACTGGATCTTCTTGTTTGTCTGTCCCCTTTAGTATGAGGTCGTGTCTGTCTTCATCTCTTGTTATAGCTGTATGTATGTATGTATGTATGTATGTATGTATGTACGTATTTTAATTTAAGTCTTAGTTGACATACAGTGCATTCTCGGGTTTAGGAGTAGAATTCGGTGATTCATCCTTTACATACAACACCCAGTGCTCATCACAACAAGTGCTCTCCTTAATACTCGTCCTCCATCTAGCCCAGCGCTGACCCATCTCCCTCCATCAACTTTCACTTTTGTTTTCCTCTAACATTAAGAGACTCCTGTGGTTTGTTACCACGCTTCTCTTGTCCTGGCTCCTTCCCTAGTTTTCATGTGTTTTGTTTCTTAACTTCCACATGAGTGAAATCATATATGTGTCTTTCTCTGATTGACATATTTCACGTAGCATAATACATTCGAACTCCATCCACATCGTTGCAAATGGCAAGATTTCATTCTTCTTGAAGCTGAGTTATATTTCATTGTACATACATATGTGTGTATATATGAACATACACATATGTCCATATGCATATACATACGTATACATACACTCACACACCACAACTTCTTTACACCCTCATCAGTTGATGGATACTTGGGCTTTCTCCATAGTTGGGCTACTGTGGATAATTCTGCTATAAATATTGGGTGCATGCAATGTCACTATTAGGTATTTACCCAAAGGTTATCAAAATAGAGTCTCGGTTTTAAAGTTTATTTTGCCCGATATAAGTATTGCTACTGGCTTTCTTTTGACATTATTGGCATGGTAAATATTTCTTAAATCCCTCACTTCAAATCTGCAGGAGACGTGGGGCGCCTGGTTGGCTCAGTTGGTTAAGGGGCTGACTTCGGCTCAGGTCATGATCTCGCGGTCCGTGAGGTTGAGCCCCGCGTCGGGCTCTGTGCTGACAGCTCAGAGCCTGGAGCCTGTTTCGGATTCTGTGTCTCCCTCTCTGTGACTCTCCCCCGTTCATGCTCTGTCTCTCTCTGTCTCAAAAATAAATAAACATTTAAAAAAATTAAAAAAAAAAAACAAATCTGCAGGAGACTTCAGTCCAAATGAGGCTTTGTAGGCAGCATCTAGATAGACATTGTTTTTTGTTTGCTTGTTTGTTTGTTTGTTTTGTCCATTCTGACGCCCTATCCAATGTCTTTGGATTGGAGCATTTAGTCCGTTTATAGTCAGAGTGATTATTGCTAGGTATATATTTAATCCCATTCTACTAGTTGTTTTGTCATTGTTTCTCTATGTTTTCTCTGATCCTTTCTTGTCTGTAACACTTTTAGTCTTTCCTTTCCACTCAAGAGCCTGATTGAAATATTCTTTTCTTTTGACTGGTGGTACATTTCTTTACTTATTTTTAATATTTCTTCTTTTTAAAATTTAAGCCCAAGTTAGTTACCTTATGGAGGAATACAGTTTCAGCAGTAGAATTTAGTGATCCATCAAGTACAAAATATGCCCAATACTCATCCCAAGGTCCACCCCTAATGCCCATCACCCATTTAGCCCATACCCCTATTCAGTAACCCTCCAGGAACCCTGAGATTCTTCCCTCTATTTAACAGTCTCTTATCATTTGACTCTCTCTCTCTGTGTATCTTATTTCTGCTTTCCTTGCACTATGTTCATCAGTTTTATTAAATTCGACTGATGAGAGAAATCATAGGATGTGTGTCGTTCTCTGACATATTTTGCTTAGCCTAATACAGTCCGGTTCCATCCCCGTTGTTGCAAAGAGCGAGATTTCATTCTTTTTGATCGCCGAGTAATAGTCCATTGTATGAATATACCATCTCTTCTTTATCCATTCATCTGTCAGTGGTCATTTGGGCTCTTTGCATAACTTAGCTATTGTTGATAATGCTGCTAGATATATTGGAGTACACGTGCCACTTTGAGTCAACGTTCGTGTATCTTTTGGATAAATACCTAGTAGTGCAATTGCTGGGTCCTAGTGTAGTTCTATTTTTTGTTTTGGTGACGAATCTCCATACTATTGTCCACAATGGCTACACCACTTTGCATTCCCACCAGCATTGCAAAAGGGTTCCCTTTCCCTGCATCCTTGCCAACATCTGTCATTTCCGGAGATGTTCATTTTAGCCATTCTGATAGGGGTGAGGGGATATCTCATTGTGGGTTTGATTTGTATTTCAGCGATGACCAGTGAGATGGAGCATCTTTTCATGTGTGACCAATCTGGATGTCATCTTTCTTAAAGTGTCTCTTCATGTCTTTGGCCCATTTCTTCCCTGGATTATTTGGTTTCTGGGTGTTGAGTGGGATCAGTTTTTTATAGATTTTGGATACTAACCCTTTATCTGATATGTCACCGGCAAATATCTTCTCCCATTTCATTCCCTTGCCTTTTAGTTTGGCTGAGTTTGTCCCCTGCGGTGCAGAAGCTTTTTATCATCAGGACCCAATAGTTCATTGTGGTTTTTATTGCCCTTGCTTCTGGAGACATGAAAAACAAGAAGTTGCTGCGGCCAGGATCAAGGAGGTACATTGCCTGTTATCTCCTCTAGGATTTTGATGGTTCCTGACTTACATTTAAATAATTCATTCATTTTGAGGTGTGTGTGTGTGTGTGTGTGTGTGTGTGTGTGTGTGTGGTTTAAGAACAGTGTCCAGGTTCATCATTCTCACTGTGCAGTATTCCTAGTACCATTTGCTGAAGAGACTCTGATTCCATTGGATATTCTTTCTGTGTTAACAAAGATTACTCACCATATGTTTGAGGGTATATTTCTGGGTTCCATAGTCTGTTCCCTTGACGTCTGTCTCCGTTTCTGTGCCTGTACATACTGTCTTGATGAATGCAGCTTTCTAATACACCATAAATCCAAAATAGTCATGTTTCCACCTTTGTTTTCTTTTTCCACATGACTTTGGCTTTTGGTATCTTTTCTGGATCCTTACACACTTTAGGGTTGTTTGTTCTAGCTCTGTGGAGAAAGCTCGTGTTATTTTGAGAGGGCTTGCATTGAGTGTGTCGATGGCTTTGGTAGTAGTGACATCTTAACGATGTTTGTTCTTCTAACACGTGAGCATGGAATGTTTTCCATTTCTTTGGGTTTCTTCAATTTTTCTCATAGACGATTTATAGTTTGTTGCTTACATCCCCATTGGGAGAGAGTCTGAGCTAGGGTTAGGGTTGGGTCCAGGACGTTGCCAGGGCCAAAGCAACTCCAGTCTCGTGATCTCCCTAGAGGAATGAAGTAAGGGACCAGGAGACAGCGGGGGTCAAGTGTTTGATTAGGTTTCAAGATCGGGTTAGGATTCGGTTGAGGTTTCCGGTTAGGGGTAGGGTTTGGGTTAGGACCCAAGAGGCTCCAGGTACTGAACCCACAGCAGGGCAGTGGTCACCTGAATGGGCTAAGTTGAGGGCACAGGGGAAAGGGCCGGTAAGGTTCAGTCTTTGGCTTTCTGGCCACGCAAATCTATGGGCCACTGGTCGGGTAGGCCTCAGGAATTCTCTCAGACAACTGCAGCCGGGCCTGCAGAAAGACATTGTGAGGTTCCAGGCACCATGCCGAGGGACACTGCCCCGCTTCTGGAACCCCAGGCGCGTGGTGTTGCCAGACCTTGGGATTGGGTCCACAAGGGGAGAGAGCCTTAGCTACGATTCGTGTTTGGACCAGGAACGTAGCCTGGATCGAAGTGACTCCAGTCTCGAGATCTCCCTCGAGAGATGAAGTGAGGGCTCATGTGAAGGTGAGGTTAAAATGAAGGGATAGGGTTCAAGGTCGGCTTAGGATTCGGAGGAGGGTCCAGTTAAGGGTAGGGTTGGGGTTACGTCCGAGGAGGTCCCAGGTGCTGGAGCCAGAACACTTCAGCGGTCTCCCCGAAGGACTGAATTCAGGGCACAATGGAGAGTGCCAGGCACGGTCAGACTCTGTTCTTCCAAGGCCACAAACTCTATGAGAGCCTGGTAGGGGAAGACTCAGGAATCCTCTCTGGCAGCTGCAACAGGCATGGGAAACGATATGGTGAGCTTCCAGATACCATACCAAGTGATCATGCAACCCTTCAGGACCCAAGGCGTATGGTGTTGTCAGATGTAGGGACTGGGTCCCCACGAGGAGAGAGCCTTAGCTAGGATTAGGGTTTGGTACAGCGACGCCGCCAGGGCCGAAGCCACACTGATCCCGTAATCTCTCGCAAGGCCTGAAATGAGGGCCCATATGACGGGGCTGCTCAAGTATAGGTTTGGTTTTGAGGATGGCTGAGATT
>NW_024421774.1:0-1242 GCF_014898765.1 Herpailurus yagouaroundi | reverse complement strand
AAGAACCATATGATCCTGTCAATCGATGCAGAAAAGGCCTTTGACAAAATCCAGCACCCTTTCTTAATAAAAACCCTTGAGAAAGTCGGGATAGAAGGAACATATTTAAACATCATAAAAGCCACTTATGAAAAGCCCACAGCTAACATCATCCTCAATGGGGAAAAACTGAGAGCTTTTACCCTGAGATCAGGAACATGACAGGGATGCCCACTCTCACTGCTGTTGTTTAACATAGTGTTGGAAGTTCGAGCATCAGCAATCAGACAACAAAAGGAAATCAAAGGCATCAAAATTGGCAAAGATGAAGTCAAGCTTTCGCTTTTTGCAGATGACATGATATTATACATGGAAAATCCGATAGACTCCACCAAAAGTCTGCTAGAACTGATACATGAATTCAGCAAAGTGGCAGGATACAAAATCAATGTACAGAAATCAGTTGCATTCTTATGCACTAACAATGAAGCAACAGAAAGACAAAGAAACTGATGCCATTCACAATTGCACCAAGAAGCATAAAATACCTAGGAATAAATCTAACCAAAGATGTAAAAAATCTGTATGCTGAAGACTATAGAAAGCTTATGAAGGTAATTGAAGAAGATTTAAAGAAATGGAAAGACATTCCCTGCTCATGGATTGGAAGAATAAACATTGTCAAAATGTCAATACTACCCAAAGCTATCTACACATTCAATGCAATCCCAATCAAAATTGCACCAGCATTCTTCTCGAAACTAGAACAAGCAATCCTAAAATTCATGTGGAACCACAAAAGGCCCCAAATAGCCAAAGGAATTTTGAAGAAGAAGACCAAAGCAGGAGGCATCACAATCCCAGACTTTAGCCTCTACTACAAAGCTGTCATCATCAAGACAGCATAGTATTGGCACAAAAACAGACACATAGACCAATGGAATATAATAGAAACCCCAGAACTAGACCCACAAACGTATGGCCAACTAATCTTTGACAAAGCAGGAAAGAACATCCAGTGGAAAAAGACAGTCTCTTTAACAAATGGTGCTGGGAGAACTGGACAGCAACATGCAGAAGGTTGAAACTAGACCACTTTCTCACACCATTCACAAAAATAAACTCAAATGGATAAAAGACCTGAATGTGAGACAGGGAACCATCAAAACCCTAAAGGACAAAGCAGGAAAAGACCTCTCTGACCTCAGCCGTAGCAATCTCTTACTCGACACATCCCCAAAGGCAAGGGAATTAAAAGCAAAA
>NW_024421773.1:0-13973 GCF_014898765.1 Herpailurus yagouaroundi | reverse complement strand
CTTCTGCAGTGCAACGGAAAAACCAACAAAACTAAAAGGCAACCAACGGAATGGGAAAAGGTATTTGCAAATGACATATCGGACAAAGGGCTAGTATGCAAAGTCTATAAAGAGCTCACCAAACTCCACACCCAAAAAACAAATAACCCAGTGAAGAAATGGGCAGAAAACATGAATAGACACTTCTCTAAAGAAGACATCCAGATGGCCAACAGGCACATGAAAAGATGTTCAACGTCGCTCCTCATCAGGGAAATACAAATCAAAACCACACTCAGATATCACCTCACGCCAGTCAGAGTGGCCAAAATGAACAAATCAGGAGACTATAGATGCTGGAGAGGATGTGGAGAAACGGGAACCCTCTTGCAGTGTTGGTGGGAATGCAAACTGGTGCAGCCGTTCTGGAAAGGAGTGTGGAGGTTCCTCAGAAAATTAAAAATAGACCTACCCTATGACCCAGCAATAGCACTGCTAGGAATTTACCCAAGGGATACAGGAGTACTGATGCATAGGGGCACTTGTACCCCAATGTTTATACCAGCACTCTCAAGAATAGCCAAATTATGGAAAGAGCCTAAATGTCCATCAACTGATGAATGGATAAAGAAACTGTGGTTTATATACACAATGGAATACTACGTGGCAATGAGAAAAAATGAAATATGGCCTTTTGTAGCAACGCGGATGGAACTGGAGAGTGTGATGCTAAGTGAAATAAGGCATACAGAGAAAGACAGATACCATATGTTTTCACTCTTATGTGGATCCTGAGAAACTTAACAGAAATCCATGGGGGAGGGGTAGGAAGAAAAAAAAGAGGTTAGAGTGGGAGAGAGCCAAAGCATAAGAGACTCTTAAAAACGGAGAACAAACTGAGGATTGATGGGGGTGGTAGGGTGGGGAGGGTGGGTGATGGGTATTGAGGAGGGCACCTTTTGGGATGAGCACTGGGTGTTGTATGGAAACCAATTTGACAATAAATTTCATATATTGGAAAAAAAATAAAAAAACTAAGGAAATAGAAGCAGTACAGCAAGGACACCCCAAACCCAGCAGAAGAAAAGAAATAATAAAGATCAGAGCAGAAATAAACAATATAGAATCTAAAAAAAAACCTGTAGAGCAGATCAACGAAACCAAGAGTTGTTTTTTTGAAAAAATAAACAAAATTGATAAACCTCTAGCCAGGCTTCTCAAAAAGAAAAGGGAGATGACCCAAATAGATAAAATCATGAATGAAAATGGAATTATTACAACCAATCCCTCAGAAATACAGCAATTATCAGGGAATACTATGAAAAATTATATGCCAACAAACTGGACAACCTGGAAGAAATGGACAAATTCCTAAACAGCCACACACTTCCAAACCTCAAACAGGAGGAAATAGAAAGCTTGAACAGACCCATAACCAGCAAAGAAATGAAATCAGTTATCAAAATCTCCCAACAAAGAAGAGTCCAGGACCAGATGGCTACCCACGGGAATTCTACCAGACATTTAAAGCAGAGATAATACCTATCCTTCTCAAGCTGTTCCAAAAAATAGAAAGGGAAGAAAACTTCCAGACTCATTCTATGTAGCCAGCATTACTTTGATTCCCAAATCAGAGACCCAGCAAAAAAGGAGAACTACAGGCCAATAACCCTGATGAATATGAACGCAAAAATTCTCAAGAAGATACTAGCAAATCGAATTCAACAGCATATAAAAAGAATTATTCACCATGATCAAGGGGGATTTATTCCCAGGCTGCAGGGTGGTTCAACATATGCAAATCAATCAATGTGATACATCACATTAATAAAAGAAAGGAACCATATGATCCTGTCAATCGATGCAGAAAAAGCATTTGACAAAATTCAGCATCCTTTCTTAATAAAAACGCTCGAGAAAGTCGGGATAGAAGGAACATATTTAAACATCATAAAAGCCATTTATGAAAAGCCCACAGCTAACATCATCCTCAATGGGGAAAAATTGAGAGCTTTCCCTTGAGATCAGGAACACGACAGGGATGTCCACTTTCACCACTGTTGTTTAACATAGTGTTGGAAGTTCTAGCATCAGCGATCAGACAACAAAAGGAAATCAAAGGCATCAAAATTGGCAAAGATGAACTCAGGTTTTCATTTGTTGCAGATGACATGATATTATACATGGAAAACCCAATAGACTCCACCAAAAGTCTGCTAGAACTGATACATGAATTCAGCAAAGTTGCAGGATACAAAATTATGTACAGAAATCAGTTGCATTCTTATACAGTAATAATGAAGCAACAGAAAGACAAATAAAGAAACTGATCCCATTCACAATTTCACCAAGAATCATAAAATACCTAGGAATAAACCTAACCAAAGATGTAAAAGATCTGTATGCTGAAAACTATAGAAAGCATATGAAGATAATTGAAGAAGACACAAAGAAACGGAAAAACATTCCATGCTCATGGATTGGAAGAATAAGTATTGTTAAAATGTCAATACAATCTACACAAAGCAATCTACACATTCAATGCAATCCCAATCAAAATTGCACCAGCATTCTTCTCGAAGCTAGAACAAGCAATCCTAAAATTTGTATGGAACCACAAAAGACCCCAAATAGCCAAAATAATATTGAAGAAGAAGACCAAAGCAGGAGGCATCACAATCCCAGACTTTAGCCTCTACTACAAAGCTGTCATCATCAAGACAGCATGGTATTGGCACAAAAACAGACACATAGACCAACGGAATAGAATAGAGAACCCAGAATTGGTCAACAAAAGTGTGGCCAACTAATCTTTGACAAAGCAGGAAAGAATATCCAATAGAAAAGACAGTCTCTGTAACAAATGGTGCTAGGAGAACTGGACAGCAACATGAAGAAGAATGAAACTAGTCCACTTTCTTACACCATTCACAAAAATAAACTCAGAATGGAAAAAGGACCTGCATGTGAGACAGGAAACCATCAAAACCCTAGAGGACAAAGCAGGAAGGAACGTCTCTGACCTCAGCTGCAGCAATTTCTTACTTGACACATCCCCAAAGGCAAGGGAATTAAAAGCAAAAATGAACTATAGTGACCTCATCAAGATAAAAAGTTTCTGCATTGCAAAGGAAACAATCACCAAAACTAAAAGGCAATGGACAGAATGGGAAAAGATATTTGCAAATGACACATCAGATAGAGGCTAGTATCCAAAATCTATAAAGAACTCACCAAACTCCACACCTGAAAAACAAATAATCCAGTGAAGGGGCAGAAAACATGAATAGACACTTCTCTAAAGAAGACATCCAGATGGCCAACAGGCACAAGAATAGATGCTCAACGTCACTCCTCATTAGGGAAATACAAATCAAAACCACACGGAGATACCACCTCACGCCAGTCAGAGTGGCCAAAATGAACAAATCAGGAGACTAAAGATGCTGGAGAGGATGTGGAGAAACGGGAACCCTCTTGCACTGTTGGTGGGAATGCAAACTGGTGCAGCTGCTCTGGAAAACAGTGTGGAGTTTTCTCAAAAAATTAAAAATAGATCTACCCTATGACCCAGCAATTGCACTAGTAGGTATTTATCCAAGGGATACAGGAGTGCTGATGTAGAGGGGCACTTGTACCCCAATGTTTATAGCAGCACTTTCAACAATAGCCAAATTATGGAAAGAACCTAAATATCCATCAACTAATGAATGGATAAAGAAATTATGGTTTATATATACAATGGAGTACTACATGGCAATGAGAAAGAATGAAATATGGTCTTCTGTAGCAACGTGGACGGAACTGGAGTGTTTTGCTAAGTGAAATAAGTCATACAGAGAAAGACATACCATATGTTTTCACTCTTACGTGGATCCTGAGAAACTTAAAAGATCATGGAGGATGGGAACGGGGGGAAAAAAAAAAGTTAGGGAGGGAGCCAAAGCATAAGAGACTCTTAAAAACAGAATAAACTGAGGGTTGATAGGTGGTGGGAGGGAGGGGAAAGAGGGTGATGGGCAGTGAGGAGGGCACCTGTTGGGATGAGCACTGGGTGTTGTATGGAAACCAATTTAAAAATGAATTTCATATTAAAAACATTTTTAGGGGCGCCTGCGTGGCTCAGTTGGTTGAGTGTCCGACTTGAGCTCAGGTCATGATCTCAGAGTCCATGAGTTCAAGCCCCACATCAGATACTGTGCTGACAGCTCAGAGCCTGGAAACTGCTTCAGTTTTTCTGTCTCCCTCTCTCTCTGCCCCTCTCCAGAGGCACTCTGTTTCTCTCTCTCTCAAACATTAAAAAAAAAAAAAAAAAAATTTTTTTTTAAGATGCCCAGCTTTCCTGAAACATCACATTCCACATTATGGAAAATAGTGTTTTAATGTGAGATACCTACAAAGATAATTACCCTGGGGGAAATTTGTCTTAAGCAGTAGACTGTCAGTGAACTCTTCATAGAAAAAAATACACTGCCTCATTCTTCTAATTTTTCAAATAAATTAAAAATGAACTTTTCATGTAATGCATTTGAACAATGGATAGTGTGTAGATATGTGAACTGTGTTCACAGACATTAAATATACACTCACACTCCTTCTCTCTCAAAATAAAAATATAGAAAAAAGAAAGGAAGAAAAATGCCAAAGTATCACAATGTTTATTTTTCTGGATTTGCCAAATTTTCCTCAATGGACATCAATTAATTTTTTTTTAAGTTTGTTTATTTTTAGAGAGAGAGCACACAAATGAGATAGGGGCAGAGAGAGAGAATTCCAGGTAGACTCCACACTGTCAGCACAGAGCTCGATGCCAGGCTCAGTCTCACAAACCATGAGATCATGACTTGAACCAAAGCTAGACACTTAGCCCGTTGAGACATGCAGGGACTCAAATTACTTTAAAAATGAGAAAAATTACTACGTCTCAAAATCTGCATGACATGAAAGCAAAGGCAACAAAAGTAAAACAAATAAGTGGGACTACATCCAATTAAAAAGCTTCTGCATATGGGTACCTGGATGGCTCAGTCGATTGAGCTTCTGACACCTGATTTGGGCTCAGGTCATGATCCCAGGGTCAAGGGATTGAGTGCCAAGTCAGGCTTTGTGCTGAGCATGGAGCCTGCTTAAGATTCTCTCCCTCTCCCTCTCCCTCTCCCTCTCCCTCTCTCTCTCTCTCTCTCTCTCTCTCTCTCTCCCCCCTTTCCCCCACTCGCTTGTTCTCAAAATCTTCTATAGACAAAGGAAACCATCAACTAAAATAAAAGGTAAACTTTGGAACGAGAGAAAATATTTTCAAATCACATATGTGGTAAGGGGTGAATATCTAAATGAGGGAAGAACTCACATAACAGCAAAAAACACCAATAATCCAATTAAAAATGGGCAGAGGAACTGAATAGACATTTTTACAAAGAAGATATAAAGTATGGCCAAAAGGTACATGAAAAGATGTTCAAGATGAGTAATATTAAGGAAATTCAAACCAAAACCACAATGAGATATCACCTCAAACCTGTTAATATGGCTGGTATCAAAAAGACAAACGATAACAATTTGTTATTGTTAAGGATGTGAACAAAAGGGAACCTTCAAGAACTGGTGGTAGGAATTTATATTGGTGCAACCACTGTTGAAAACAGAGGAGGTTCCTCAAGAAATTGAAAACAGAACTACCATATGACCTAGCAATTCTACTTCTGGGAATGTAGCCAAAGGATATAAAAACAAGACAGTAAAGAAATGCATGCATTCCCATGCTTCTTGCAGCATTATTTGCAACAGCCAAGATACAGAAACAACCTAAGTGTCTGTCAACAAATGAATGGGTAAAGATGGAATATTATTCAGCCATGAAAAAGAAGAAAATCCTGCCATTTGCTACAACATGGACTCAGGGCATTCCACCAAGTGAAATAAGGCAGACATAGAAAGACAAATACTTCTACATGAAAAGTCTAAAAAAGTCAAACTCACAGAAACAGAAGAAAAGTGGTTGCTGGGGACTGGGGGTTGGGAGAAATAGCAAGAAGATGGGAAAAGGAACAAACTCTCAGCTACAAGATGAATAAGGTCTGATAATCTCATGTATAAATGGTGACTACAGTTGGTAATGCTATATAGTTGAAATTTGCTAAGACAACAAAACTTAAATCTTAGTCCCCCTCCCCCTGAAAATTAAACATATATATATATATATACATTTTTAAAGTCCCCTGCAATTACCACATTCTTATCAATAAGGTTGTTTACTTTTGTGATGAATTGTTTTATATATTTGGGGGCTCCCGTATTTGGCGCACAGACATTTATAATTGTTAGCTCTTCCTGATGGATAGACCCTGTAATTACTATATAATGCCCTTCTTCATCTCTTGTTACAGCCTTTCATTTAAAGTCTAGTTTGTCTGATATAAGTATGGCTACTGCAGCTTTCTTTTGACTTCCAGTAGCATGATAGATAGTTCTCCATACCCTCACTTTCAATCTGAAGGTGTCCTCAGGTCTAAAATGAGTCTCTTGTAGACAGCAAATAGATGGGTCTTGTTTTTTTATCCATTCTGATACCCTATGTCTTTTGGTTGGCGCATTTAGTCCATTTACATTCAGTGTTATTATAGAAAGATAGGGGTTTAGAGTCATTGTGATGTCTGTATGTTTTATGCTTGTAGCGATGTCTCTGGTACTCTGTCTCACAGGATCCCCCTTAGGATCTCTTGTAGGGCATATATATACATTTTTAAATGTTTGATGTAATGAATATGTTACTTAGATGGAGGAATCCTTTCAAAATGTATACATGTATCAAATCATCACAATGTACACTTTAAATATCCTAAAATTTTGTCAATTACACCTCAATGGATCTGAAAAAAAAAATACCAGTCAACAAAATAAAATTCATCGTAGAAAAGAATTCAATCTAAAACAAGGTCATCTTTTAGTTACTAAAATATCCTGATAATATATACACTGGTCCCGTATTAACTCCAAAGGTACAGTTAGAGACTTTCATTTCCTAATGAAAATGTAGTAATTACAGTTCCTTACCTTTTGCATATTAAAAAATAAAAATATACTTACAGATTTAACCAGCAAGGGGTAAGTGAATCCAAGTGTTTCTCTTTTACCAGCGTCAATATTGCTTTTGTATACTGAGGATTTATGCTGCCATCACTGAATAAAATAAGTAATGGTTTCTGAAGTCTTAAATAAACGGGAAGGTTTTCCACAGTTATTTCTGGCTATTAAAAAAAAAAAAAGAAAACATGGAAAATGATGAGGCATAAAATAGAAAATGTTCAGATCAATCATGCAAGTTTAGTCTATAAAATGTAATTAAAACATATTTTAAGTGGAGATTTTGCTTTACTAACTAAACCTGTGACTATCAAGAGCTTTTCATTTTTTTACAATTTTTAAAAATGTTTATCTTTGGGAGAGACTGACAGAGAGAAAGGGAGGGAGAAAGCGGGGTAGGAGCAGAGAGAGAGAGAGAGAGACACACACACACAGAATCTGAAGTAGTCTCCAGGCTCTGAGCTGTCGGCACAGAGCCTGACGCAGGACTCAAACCCACAAACCACCAGATCATAACCTGAGCCAAAGTCGGACGCTTAACCCACTGAGTCACCCAGGCACCCCTCAAGAGCTTTTTATTTAAGCCCATTTTATCTTAATGAGTTATTTAAAAAAAAAAAAGTACTAATTTCAAAATAACTTAAACTCCCTGTTTTACAAGGATGTAACACTTCTAATAACTTCTTATGCTAAAATCTGGACCAGATTAGCCAACATGTGACATATGACAAACAAAACTCTTATTGTATCTAACATAAAATTTTTGAAAACAGAAATGCTGATATTTAAAGATATCTTTCAACATCTGTGATTCCTTAAAAATCTTATTTTGTTTCAATATTATAAATTTTAGTGTAATTAATATTATAAAAAACATGTTTAAACAAATAAAAATATCAGTCTCATTTCTTTTCTTTTTTTTTTTTTTTTTTTTGGTTTAAGCTAAATACCAGGCTCTGGTATGTAGTTTTCCTTATTTAGTTCTCAGAGCCACTTTCCTCTGTCAGTTCTCATTTTTCTTCTAATTCTTTCTCTCACACACTCAAAATCCTCTTCTTATACGTTCCTCTTTCATGACTTAGATCTTAGATCCTCTCTTCTCCAAATTTCCCTATGTTGTCTTCTTATATTAACTATTATCTTTCATCATCTTTTATCTTCTATATGAGTTCCATTCCCTTCATAAAACTGACACATCTCATCAGACTAGCAGATCTCCTCACTCTGAACAGATTTGAAACATTAAGGGAGATAGAGCCACCTGAACTACAAAGCTCAAGATATGATGCTGGATACTGAATCAAAAAGAACCAAGATACTTTACTTTCCCTGCTCTCAAAGAGCTCATACTTTAGAGGAGGAGACAGGTACACAAACTGCTATGATCCAAGAAAGAATTAACATATGACAATAAAATTAAGCTAAGAAAACAAAGTAGGGAAGCTCATGGATGATTTCAGAAGTGATATTTGATCTGGTCTTGGGCAAAAACCAAGATCTTGACAGAATAAGGTATGTGCCAGAGCCAGGATTCCAGATATAGGGAGCATTGTGGGGACAGGCAGAGAGGTGTGAAGGGATACATGCCATCTGGTAACAGTAGGAGTGAAGCATGCCAGACTTAGGCATGGAAGAGGCAAATGTGGCCATAAGACCAGATGGTAAAATGTCTTGGTAGGTTTTCTAACTCCCAGGAATACTGAGAAGATCTGGAATCAAATGAGTGACATGGTTAGGTCTGTTTTAGAAAGATGACTAACTAGAATACACATTTGTGAAAAGACACACAGGTGACACATTTCAGGGAAGAAAGACCAAGAGTTCTGTGGGTTTAGGAGAAAAGATCAGAAACTTCAATTTTGGAATCATCAGCTGGTATAATGATAGTAGAAATTATGGGTATGGATAAAATTTCCTAAAGAAAAAACAGCAGAAGAAGAAAAAGGGGTTGAAGATGTAATTCTAGAGTGGCCAGAGGGTTGAAGGAGGTATCTGGAATTGCAAAAGCCAGAAGAATAGAGAATTTTGAGAAGGAAAAGCATTGTCAATGGTTTTGGTTGCTACTTACAGGAAAGGTCATCAAACATGGTAACCGGAAGGTGTCCTTTGGCTATTTGAGTATACAAGAGGATGTAACTTATGCATAATAAAACCATAAAAAAGGAACTCAATGTATCTGAGAAAAGTGCTAGAACTATTTGTTCAGAAGGATGTTTAAATATGACAGCCTTGGATAGATCATTGCTCATGTAGTTAATTATCATGTTTTTCAGATTTGGGCATATTTCCCTGGCCTAATTTGTCATCAGGTTCATCATGCCATATAAAAAATGTTTACTGTCTGGTCATCCAGTCCTCTTCCCTGTCCAGATGAAGAAACCAAAGTCTTTCTAGTACTTCAGTGCAGGCCAGGAGATGAGCTTGCAGCTGGCTGGCTGCTACATACTCTCATTTAAATCTCCCAACACAGAGAAGCTTTAAGAAATGTAACAACCACTTGAGGGTTTTAGAATTTATGGAAAGGTCATAAACTAAAAGCAAAACAATTTTTATTATAGCTGTTCAGTTTTTAGTTGAATGCTGCAAACCAAAACATTGTGAACTGAAATACTGCCACAATGCTTATCACATGGTGCCTTAAAAATAAACAGATTCTGATAGTTGTTAAGTTTGCCCAAACTTTCTCAGCCATAAAGCATATAATCTTAACAAAAAAATAGATATCAATTTTTATATGTTACGCAAAGATGAAAGAGTAAAATGTTCAAATTTCCTCTTGTACAAAATAGGAATAAGTATTAGCAGCCTTAAACATATACACGCCCTCTGGACTAGCAATTCAAATTCTGTGAATTTACCATGATTATGTAATCATGGAAACACCCAAAGATTATCCTCAAGGTTGGTCCCTGAGTAAAACAAAACTAAAGACAAATTTTCAACAACAGGAAATTAAACAAATTGTGGTTTTTCAGTACAACAGAATATTATGTAGATACTAAAAAACATTAAGTGTGTGTCTTCATTTCTTGATGGAAATATCTCTTAAGATAAAAAGACAATCACATATATACACATGGGATTTTTTTTAAGTTTGGGAAAATATTTCCCCCAATTTTAAATTTGGTTAAAGAGGTTACAGTTGATTTCAATTTTCTTCTTTCATAGTTTTCTGTATTGTCTGGGAGAAAAAAAGTAAAGGCTTATAATAATTCCAAGAATATTACACTATGTTTATGGCTAAATAAATATTCATTTAATATGTCATTGAAGACAAAAATGTTACTTTAATAATTTGGAAAACTACATCATGAAAATATTAATGATTTTACTAATTACAACCTGTAACTAGAATGGGGGAGGGAACAGAACCAATGCCACAAAAACACTTAATAAAGGTTACAGCCATTAATTTAACCTAAAATGTAATGTCATTTAGATTATAATGGCAAGAAACATAGTAACAGGAGGATGGTCATTATTTACTGCTGATTATAATACGTATGTCACTTGAGAAATATAGAAAAGCATAAACTTGTTACATTCTAGCTATGTTTAATATAAATGCGAAAACAAGTGAAATCAAGAAATGCACCTTAAAAGTGTTATGCCCTTAGGGAGAGGAGGGAAGATGGCGGCGTAGGAGGACGCTGGGATCACCGCAAGTCCTGCTGATCACTTAGACTTTAGACTCCACCTACACCTGCCTAAATAACCCAGAAAACCGCCAGAGGATTAGCAGAACGGAGTCGCCGGAGCCAAGCACAGACTAGAGGCCCACGGAAGAAGGTAGGAAGGGCGGCAAGGCGGTGCGGGCTCCACGGACTGGCAGGAGGGAGCCGGGGCGGAGGGGCGGCTCCCCGGCCAAGCAGAGCCCCCAAGTATGGCTTGCAAAAAGCGGAGGGGCCTGACGGACTGTGTTCCCACAGCAAGCGCGACTTAGCGTCTGGGAGGTCATAAGTTAACAGCTCTGCTCGGAAAGTGGGAAGACTGGAGGACAAAGGGAAGGAGAGCTGCTGAGCCCTCGGACGACAGAGCTCAGTTTGGTGGGGAACAAAGGCGCTCGCCAGCGCCATCTCCCCCGCCCATCCCCCAGCCAGAATCCCAAAGAGAACCAGTTCCTGCCAGGGAACTTGCTCGCTCTGCGCAAACACCCAACTCTACGCTTCTGCGGAGCCAAACCTCCGGCAGCGGATCTGACTCCCTCCCGCTGCCACGGGGCCCCTCCTGAAGTGGATCACCTAAGGAGAAGCGAGCTAAGCCTGCCCCTCCTGACCCTGTGCACCTTGCCTACCCACCCCAGCTAAGACGCCAGATCCCCAGCAGCACAAGCCTGGCAGTGTGCAAGTAGCCCAGACGGGCCACGCCACCCCACAGTGAATCCCGCCCCTAGGAGAAGGGAAGAGAAGGCACACACCAGTCTGACTGTGGCCCCAGCGGTGGGCTGGGGGCAGACATCAGGTCTGACTGCGGCCCCGCCCACCAACTCCAGTTATACACCACAGCACAGGGGAAGTGCCCTGCAGGTCCTCACCACGCCAGGGACTATCCACAATGACCAAGCGGAAGAATTCCCCTCAGAAGAATCTCCAGGGAATAACAACAGCTAATGAGCTGATCAAAAAGGATTTAAATAATATAACAGAAAGTGAATTTAGAATAATAGTCATAAAATTAATCGCTGGGCTTGAAAACAGTATAGCTGACAGCAGAGAATCTCTTGCTACAGAGATCAAGGGACTAAGGAACAGTCACGAGGAGCTGAAAAACGCTTTAAATGAAATGCATAACAAAATGGAAACCACCACAGCTCGGATTGAAGAGGCAGAGGAGAGAATAGGTGAACTAGAAGATAAAGTTATGGAAAAAGAGGAAGCTGAGAAAAAGAGAGATAAAAAAATCCAGGAGTATGAGGGGAAAATTAGAGAACTAAGTGATACACTAAAAAGAAATAATATACGCATAATTGGTATCCCAGAGGAGGAAGAGAGAGGGAAAGGTGCTGAAGGGGTACTTGAAGAAATCATAGCTGAGAACTTCCCTGAAGTGGGGAAGGAAAAAGGCATTGAAATCCAAGAGGCACAGAGAACTCCCTTCAGACGTAACTTGAATCGATCTTCTGCATGACATATCATAGTGAAACTGGCAAAATACAAGGATAAAGAGAAAATTCTGAAAGCAGCAAGGGGTAAACGTGCCCTCACATATAAAGGGAGACCTATAAGACTCGTGACTGATCTCTCTTTTGAAACTTGGCAGGCCAGAAAGAATTGGCACGATATCTTCAGTTTGCTAAACAGAAAAAATAGGCAGCTGAGAATCCTTTATCCAGCCAGTCTGTCATTTAGAACAGAAGGAGAGATAAAGGTCTTCCCAAACAAACAAAAACTGAAGGAATTTGTCACCACTAAACCAGCCCTACAAGAGATCCTAAGGGGGACCCTGTGAGACAAAGTACCAGAGACATCACTACAAGCATAAAACATACAGACATCACAATGACTCTAAACCCATATCTTTCTATAATAACACTGAATGTAAATGGATTAAATGCGCCAAGCAAAAGACATAGGGTATCAGAATGGATAAAAAAACAAGACCCATCTATTTGCTGTATACAAGAGACTCATTTTAGACGTGAGGTCACCTTTAGATTGAGAGTGAGGGGATGGAGAACTGTTTATCATGCTACTGGAAGCCAAAAGAAAGCTGGAGTAGCCATACTTATCAGACAAACTAGACTTTAAATTAAAGGCTGTAAAAAGAGATGAAGAAGGGCATTATATAATAATTACAGGGTCTATCCATCAGGAAGGGCTAACAATTATAAATGTCTATGCACCGAATACGGGAGACCCCAAATATATAAAACAATTACTCATAAACATAAGCAACCTTATTGATAAGAATGTGGTAATTGCAGGGGACTTTAACACCCCACTTACAGAAATGGATAGATCATCTAGACACACGGTCAATAAAGAAACAAGGGCCCTGAATGAGACATTGGATCAGATGGACTTGACAGATATATTTAGAACTCTGCATCCCAAAGCAACAGAATATACTTTCTTCTCGAGTGCACATGGAACATTCTCCAAGATAGATCATATACTGCGTCACAAAACAGCCCTTCATAAATTTACAAGAATTGAAATTATACCATGCATACTTTCAGACCACAATGCTATGAAGCTTGAAATCAACCACAGGAAAAAGTCTGGAAAACCTCCCAAAGCATGGAGGTTAAAGAACACCCTACTAACGAATGAGTGGGGCAACCAGGCAATTAGAGAAGAAATTAAAAAATATATGGAAACAAACGAAAATGAAAATACAACAATCCAAACGCTTTGGGACGCAGCGAAGGCAGTCCTGAGAGGAAAATACATTGCAATCCAGGCCTATCTCAAGAAGCAAGAAAAATCCCAAATACAAAATCTAACAGCACACCTAAAGGAAATAGAAGCAGAACAGCAAAGACAGCCTAAACCCAGCAGAAGAAGAGAAATAATAGAGATCAGAGCAGAAATAAACAATATAGAATCTAAAAAAAACTGTAGAGCAGATCAACGAAACCAAGAGTTGGTTTTTTGAAAAAATAAACAAAATTGACAAACCTCTAGCCAGGCTTCTCAAAAACAAAAGGGAGATGACCCAAATAGATAAAATCATGAATGAAAATGGAATGATTACAACCAATCCCTCAGAGTTACAAACAATTATCAGGGAATACTATGAAAAATTATATGCCAACAAATTGGACAACCTGGAAGAAATGGACGAATTCCTAAACACACACACTCTTCCAAAACTCAATCAGGAGGAAATAGAAAGCTTGAACAGACACATAACCAGTGAAGAAACTGAATCGGTTATCAAAAATCTCCCAACAAATAAGAGTCCAGGACCAG
>NW_024421772.1:14272-15115 GCF_014898765.1 Herpailurus yagouaroundi | reverse complement strand
CCTCACACCAGTCAGGATGGCTAACATGAACAACTCAGGCAATGACAGATGTTGGCAAAGATGCAGAGAAAGAGGAACTCTTTTGCACTGCTGGTGGGAATGCAAACTGGTGCAGCCACTCTGGAAAACAGCATGGAGGTTCCTCAAAAACTTAAAAATGGAACTGCCCCATGACCCAGCAATTACACTACTGGGTACTTACCCAAAGGATATAGGAGTACTGTTTTGAAGGGGCACATACACCCCAGTGTTTATAGCATCACTATCAACAATAGCCAAAGTATGGAAAGAGCCCAAATGTCCATCGATGGATGAATGGATAAAGAAGATGTGGTATGTGGTATAGGGGCGCCTGGGTGGCTCAGTTGGTTATGTGTCCAACTTTGGCTCAGGTCATGATCTCACCATTGTGAGTTTGAGCCCCGCATCAGGCTCTGTGCTGACAGCTCGGAGCCTGGAGCCTGCTTCAGATTCTGTGTCTCCCTCCCTTTCTGCTCCTCCCCTGCTCACACTCTGTCTGTTTCTCTCTCTCTCAAAAATAAATAAACATTGGGGAGCCTGGGTGGCGCAGTCGGTTAAGCGTCCGACTTCAGCCAGGTCACGATCTCGCGGTCCGGGAGTTCGAGCCCCGCGTCAGGCTCTGGGCTGATGGCTCGGAGCCTGGAGCCTGTTTCCGATTCTGTGTCTCCCTCTCTCTCTGCCCCTCCCCCGTTCATGCTCTGTCTCTCTCTGTCCCAAAAATAAATAAAAACGTTGAAAAAAAAAATAAATAAACATAAAAAAAATTTTTTAAAAGAAGATGTGGTATATATATATATATATATATATATATATATATATACA
>NW_024421772.1:0-14172 GCF_014898765.1 Herpailurus yagouaroundi | reverse complement strand
ATTCATGTGTGGAATATAAGATACAAAACTGATGAACGTAAGGGAAGGGAAGCAAAAATAATATAAAAACAGGGAGGGGACAAAACATAAGTCACTCTTAAATACAGAGAACAAACTGAGGGTTGCTGGAGGGTTTTGGATGGGGGGATGGGCTAAATGGGGAAGGGGCATTGAGGAGGACACGTGTTGGGATGAGCACTGGGATGGACCACTGGATTCTACTCCTGAAACCGTTATTGCACTATATGCTAAGTAACTTGGATGTAAATTAAAAAATAGTAATTAATAATAATAACAATAATAATAATAAAAGAAACTTTGCAGGCCAGAACAGAGTAGCATGATATATTCAACGTGCTACACAGGAAGAATCTGCAGCCAAGAATACTCTATCCAGCAAGGTTATCATTCAGAACAGAAGGAGAGATAAAAAGTTTCCAAGACAAACAAAAACTAAAGGAGTTCATGACCACTAAACACATTCCTGCAAGAAATATTAAAAGAGACTCTTTGAGTGGAAAGGAGAGACCAAACATGACAGTATGAAGGTAGGAAACAGAAATATTTCTGTAAAAAAATCAGTCAAGGATCTCACAAAAAAGGCTATAAAATATAATCACATATTCCTAAAATGTGGGGAGGAGAGGAGAGAAGAACGGATTCAAACTTAAGCAACCTCAACTTAATATAGACTGCTACATGCAGAAGAGGTTATATACAAACCTAATGGTAACCATATAGCAAAAACCTAATAAATTTATTATTTGCACTAATAAATACACAAACAATAAAGACAGAGAAATCCAAATATATCACTAAAGCAAATCAGTAAACCACAAGAGACAAACAAGAAAGGATCAGAGAAAATCTACATAAACAACCAAAAGCAAGTAATAAAATGACAATAAATACATATCTTCAGTAGTTACTTTGAATGTAGATGGACTAAACCCTCTAATCAAAAGACATAAGGTGACACAATGAATAAAAGAATAACACCCATCTATATGCTGCATACAAGACACTCACTTCAGACTGAAAGACACCTGAAGATTGAAAGTGAGGCAGTGGAGGGGCACCTGGGTGGTTCAGTCAGTTGAGCATCCGACTTCGGCTCAGGTCATGATCTCACAATTTGTGAGTTCGAGCCCTGCATCAGGGTCTGTGCTGACAGCTCAGAGCTTGGAGCTGCTTCGGATTCTGTGTCTTCCTCTCTCTCTGTCTCTCCCCGACTTACACTCTGTTTCTCTTTCTCTCAAAAACAAATAAACATTAAAAAAATGAAAGTGAGGCAATAGAGAAACATCTATCACGCAAATGGATGTCAAAAAAAAGGTGGGTTAGCAATACTTATATAGAACAAAATAGACTTTCAAACAAAGACTGTAACAAGAGACAAAGAGAGGCATCTGGGTGGCTCTGTGTCGGTTAAGCGTCCACTTCAGCTCAGGTCATGATCTCATAGCTTGTGGGTTCGAGCCCTGCATCGGACTCTGTCCTGACAGCTCAGAGCCTGGAGCCTGCTTCAGATACTGTATCTCCTTCTCTCTCTGTCCCTCCCCACTCACGCTCTGTCTCTCTCTCAAAAATAAACATTAAAAAAATTTGTTTAAAAAGAGACAAAGAAGGACACTATATAATCATAAAGGGGACAATTCAACAAGAAGATCTAACAACTGTAAATATTTATGCACCCAACATGAAAGCACCCAAATGCATAAAACAGTTAATAACAAACATAAAGGAACTAATAAATACTAATACAATAATAGTAGGGGACTTTAACACCCCACTCTCAACAATGGACAGTTCATCCAAACAGGGTGTCAACAAGGAAACAGTGACTTTGAATGACACATTGGACCAGATAGACTTAACAGATATATTCAGAACATTCTATCCTAAAGCAATAGAATGCACATTCTTTTCAAGTACACATGGAACATTCTCCAGGACAGATCACATGTTAGGCCACAAAACGGGCCTCAACAGATTCAAGAAGATCAAAGTCATACCATGCACATTTTCTGACCACAACAGTATGAAACTAGAAGCCAATCACAAGAAAAAATCCGTACATGAAGGTTAAATAACATGCTATTAACAATGAATGAATCAAGCAAGAAATCAAAGACGAGGAGAGCCTGGGTGGCGCACTCAGTTAAGCAGTCTTGATTTTGGCTCCGGTCATGATCTTATGGTTCATGAGATTGAGCCCTGCATCGTGCTCTGTGCTGACAGTGCAGAGCCTGCTTGGGATTTTCACTCTGCCCCTCCCGTGCTCTCTGTCTCTCTCAAAATAAATAAATAAACTTGAAAAAAAAAAAAATCAAAGAAGAATTTAAAAATACATGAGGACAAATAAAAATGAAAACACAATGGTCCAAAACCTTTGGGATGCAGCAAAAACTATTCTAAGAGGAAAGTTTATAGCAATACAAGTCTGCTTCAAGAAGCAAGAAAATCTCAAATAAATAATGTAACCTTACACTTAAGGGAGCTAGAGAAAGAACAACAAACAAAGCCTAAAGCCACTAGAAGGAAGGAAATAATAAAGATTAGAGCAGAAATAAATGATAAAGAAACTAAAAGAATGATAAAACCAATCGGTGAAACCAGGAGCTAGTTCTTTGAAAAAATTAACAAAATTGATAAACCTCTAGACAGATTTATCAAAAAGAAAAAAGAAAGGACCCAAGTAAATAAAATCACAAATGAGAGAGGAGAAATAACAACTAATATCACAGAAATACATACAATTATAAGAGAATTTTATGAAAAACTATATGCCAAAAAATTGGACAACCTAGAAGAAGTTGATAAATTCCTAGAAACATATAAATTACCAAAAGTGAAACAGGAAGACATAGAAATTTTGAACAGATCAATAACCAGCAAAGAAACTGAATTGGTAATTAAAAACTCCCAACAAAGAGAATTCGGGACCAGATGGCTTCACAGGCGAATTCTACCAAACATTTAAAGAAGAAATAATATCTATTCTTCTCAAACTGTTCCAAAAAACACAGGAGGAAGGAAAACTTCCAAATTCATTCTATGAGGCCAGTGTTACCCTGATACCCAAACCAAGTAAAGACACCACAAAAAAAGAGAATTATAGGCCTGTATCTCTCATGAATATAGGTGCAAAAATATTCAACAAAATACTAGCAAACCCAATCCCACAATATGTTTTCAAAAAATCATTTACCACAATCAGGTGGTACTTATTCCTGGCTTGTAAGAGTGGTTCAAGAGTCACAAATCAACCAACATGATATGATCACATCAACAAGGGGAAGGATAAAAACCATATGGTCATTTCACTAGATTCAGAAAAAGCCTTTGACAAAGTACAACATCCAATCGTGATAAAGACCCTCAACAAAGTAGGCTTAGAGGGAACATGCCTCAACATAATAAAGGCCGCATATGAAAACCCACAGCTAATGTAATCCTCATGGGGGAACACTAAGAGCTTTTCCCTCTACGGTGAGGAACAAGACAGGGATGTCCACTCTCCTCACCACTTTTATTCAATATAGTGCTGGAAATCCCAGCCTCGGCAATCAGACAACAAAAAGAAATAAAAGGCACCCAAATTGGCAAGGAAGAAGTAAAACTTTCACCATTTGCAGATGACATGAGAAAACCCAAAAGGCTCCACCAGAAAACTGCTAGAACCGATCAGTGAATTCAGTGAAGTTGCAGGATACAAAGTCAACCTACAGAAACCGATTGCATTTCTATGTACCAATAATGAAGCGGCCGAAAGAGAAATCAAGGAATCAACCCCATTTACAATCAGCCCCACTTACAACCCCATTTATAACCCCATTTACAGCAAAAATAATAAGGTACTTAGGAATAAACCTAACCAACGAGGTGAAAGGCTTGTACTCTGAAAACTATAACACACTGAGGAATGAAATTGAAGATAACACAAAGAGCTGGAAAGACATTCCGTGCTCATGGATGAGAAGAATAAATGTTAAAACGTCTATTCCCAAAGCAATCTACACATTTAATACAAACCTTATCAAGACACCAACAGCATTTTTCACAGAGCTAGAGCTAACAGTCCTAAAATGTGTGTGGAACCACAAAAGAACCCGAATAACCAAAGCAACCTTGAAGAAGAAAAGCAAAATGGAGGCATCACAATTCTGGACTAAAAGTTATGTCACAAAGCTGTAGGAATCGAGACAGTCTGATACTGGCACAAAAATAGGCACAGAGATCAATGGAACAGAATAGAAAACCAAGAAATGAACCCACAATTATATGGCCAAGTAATGTTCGATAAAGCAGGAAAGAATATCCAACGAGAAAAAGACAGTCTCTTCAACAAACGGTGTCGGGAAACCTGAACAGCTACAGGCAGAAGAATGAACCTGGACCACTTTCTTACACCACACCCCAAAATAAATTCAAAATGGATTAAAGACCTACCCGTGAGACCTGAAACCATAAAAATTCTAGAAGAGAGCACGGGCAATAACTTCTTTGACATCAGCCTTAGCAACTACTTTCTAGATAGGTCTTCCGAGGCAAGGGAAACAAAAGCAAAACAAACTGGGGCACCTGGCTGGCTCAGTCAGTAGAGCACGTGACTCTTGATCTTGGGGTTGTAAGTTCAAGCCCCACATTCGGTGTAGAGATAGCTTAAAAAGTAAAAATAAACTTTTGGGACTACATCAAAATGAAAAGCATCTGCACAGCAAAGGAAACAATCAACAAAACTAAAAAGCAACCTATTGTATGGGAGAAGATATTTGCATATGACGTATCCAATAAAGGGTTAACATCCAAAATACATAAAGAACTTATACAACTCAACACCCACAAAATGAATAATCCCATTAAAAATGGGCAGATGACAAGAAGATATTTTCCCAAAGAAGACATGCATGTGGCCAACAGATACATGAAAAGATGCTCAACATGACTCATCATCAGGGAAAGGCAAGTCAAAACCACAGTGAAATATCACCTCACACCTTGACCTTGAGTCAACAACTCAAGAGGCAATAGGGCTCACCAAGTATGTGGAGACAGGGAAGCCCTCGTGCACTGTTGGTGGGAATGCAAACTGGTGCAGCCGCTCTGGAAATGAGTATGGAGGTTCTTCAAAAAGTTACACATAGAACTACTACCCTTCGATCCAGCAATCGCACTACCGGGTATTTACCCAAAGAATACAAAAACACTAAATCAAAGGGATACAGGCACCCTGATGTTTATAGCAGCACTATCTACAATAGCCAAATTATGGAAACAGCTCAAATGTCCATCCACTGATGCATGGATAAAAAAGACACGGTACATTGAGCCAAAAAAAAGAGAATGAAATCGTTTCATCTACAATGACATGGATGGAGCCAGAGAGTATTATGCTAAGCGAAACAAGTCAGTCAGAGAAAGTCAAACACCATTTCGCCCATATGTGGAATTTCAGAAACAAAACGAATGAGCAAAGGGAAAATAAAAGAGAGAGAGAGGTGGACCACGAAACGGACTCTTCACTACAGAGAAAAAACTGATATTTACCAGAGGGGAGGTGGGCGAAACAGGTGTTGGGGACGAAGGAAGCCACTTGTCGTGATGAGCACGGGGTGATGTATGGAAGTGTGGAATCACTATATTGGACATCTGAAACTAATATTACACTTTACGTTAACTAACTGGAATTTAAATTAAAACTTCAAAAAAAATACAATAGAAATGACGGACTAATTTACTTGTCTCAGCCTAGAACAGATGAAATAGACAAAAATTATTTGTTAATATCTTAGTACAACATCTTGCTGTGAGTATGCTTTATCGTTTTCTCTTCATTGTTATTCACCGGTTTTTAATTTTTCCTCTCCAAAAATCATTCCTATTTATCAGTTCCAGCACTTGTCTGTTTTCAAATTTATTATTTTCTCCTTTCAGCTTCATGATTTCCTTCCATTTGCTTTCCTTATGTTTATTTTGTCGTTCTTTTTAAAGCGTCCTGCGTTGAATACTAAATGCGTGTGTTTTCATTCTATCTGGTTTAGTAATCTCCGCTTATAAGGTTGTAAATTTCCCCTTGAGCCACCTGCCTCCAAAGTTCTAACACCTTCAGGCCTTCCCAATGATGCCCTTGAGAGAGAGGGCCAGGAGTGCCTCCAACCCACAGCCCAGATTTGTGTTGTCTTCACGGTTTTGGAAGGTATTCCTTTTTGCTACTCTCAAAGGCGCTTGCTTTTTTCCCCTCCCCATAGCATGATACATCAAGATTCTTAGACTTCCCCGAAATGAAATCTCTAGGAAGGCGACTTCACACATTCATCAGTGACTTTACATTCCCATAGCAAGGGCATGGCAGGCAAATGGAACACCAGTATAAGATAAAGGTGCCATTGCAAATTAGCAGGGAAGAGATGGACAGATCAATAAATGATATCAGGGCAATTGAATCCCAATCAATTAAAGATGAACATTCTAAAATACTATAAAAATACCGGCAAAAAATATGCAATAAAGCTTAATAATTTCAGTGGTAGGGATTTTCCAAACAAAACTAAACTCTCAGCCAATAATAATAATAATAATAAGGCTTGGACCTCAAGTGCATGTAATTAGAATTCCTGCGCTGACGTGCCAATGGCATAAAAACAAGGCAGGGGGATCACTGCTCTAGATTTAAAATTCATTGCCTTGTACACAAGGTAAAAGGTGCCTCACCTCATTCATAGTTAAAGCCATGCAATAGTCTTATTGTGTTGAGTAGGGTTGAGCATCTTTTAACATGTCTTGTGAACCTTTTATATTTATGTTTTCTGTGAGATCCAATTTTTGCTTGTGTCCACATTTCCCCCCAGTTTGATAAAAATAAGAACATTTGGCAATACATATCTGGTTACAACATGGATAAACAGACACATACATCTCTGGGGAAAACACACGTGTGAGTTGGTGTGACTTTTGTGAAAGGGCACTTGATCTATTAAAACTACAAACACACAGGTCTTAAAAGTGCTCATCACAAGAAAAAAAAATGTTAACTATGTATGGTGGAGGATGTGTTTTGTTTGGTTGGTTTATTTTATTTATTTATGTATTTGAGAGAGAGAGAGAGAGAGAGAATCTCAAGCAGGATCTATGCTCAGCACAGGGTCCAACTCAGGGCTTGATCCCACCACCCTGGGATCACGACCTGAGCCAAAATCAAGAGAAGGAGGCTTAACTGACTGAGCCACGCAGGCGCCCCTGGTGGAGGATGTTAACTAGACTGTGGTAATTATTTCACAATTACAGGAATCATCACACTGTACCCCTGAAACCAGCATAATGGTATGTCTCAATTACACCTCAATAAAATATAAAAACCTGTGAACACAACACCGTTTTATCCAGCAATTCTCTTTCTAGGAATATATTCCTATGTAAGTGAAATAACATACAGGTGAGCATGTTTGAAATCTCAAAATGCGGGTGATGGGTATTGAGGAGGGCACCTTTTGGGATGAGCACTGGGTGTTGTATGGAAACCAATTGGACAATAAATTTCAAAAAATAAATAAATAAATAAAATAAAAATGAAATAAAAATAAAATAGAAAAAAGAAATCTCAAAATACTAGAAACAATCAAATTGTCCATCAATGGGGAACAGGCTAATTGGATTATGACATATTTATGCAGCAATAAAAAAGAATGAAACACATACATATGCAACATACGTACGCATGTGCGCGCAGTGCTGAACTATGTCACTCAATGTTAAGTAAAAACTGCGAAATACAGTGCAGCGTGCCCAAGAATCACTCCTTCGACAAATGTGAGTCGAGGACTTACTTTATGCCGTGAACTGTCCTAGGAACTGGAGAAATGGAGGAAAACAGAATGGCTCAAATCTAAGCTTAAGAGATGCAAGGAACAAAGTGAATATCCAGAAATGAGATCACTTCAGATAGTGGTAAATACTGTAAAGGAAATCGTGAACGAAGAGATGTGACCGTGGCAGATTAAGTGCGGTGGGCTGCTTTACAACAGGTGGTCAGAGAGACTTCTCTAGAGATGCCATTTGAGCTGAGGCAGCAGGGTGCAAGAAAAAAAAGACTCCGAAGCAGAAAACAGCTCAGAGTGAGGGCCACAAAGATGGCCAGTCCAGTGGGAGTGTGGTGACTGGCAGGGAGGGCACCCCCGATGGGGTCTGAGCAGTAGGCAGGGTTCGGGATTTGTATTTCACTTTTTGTTTTTTAATGTTTATTTATTTTTGAGAGAGAGACAGAGCACGAGCATGGGAGGGGCAGAGAGGGGGCGGACAGAGGATCTGAAACAGGCTCCAGGCTCCAAGCTGTCAGCACAGAGCCCCACGCAGGGCTTGAACTCACGCACTGCGAGATCATGACCTGAGCTGAAGTCAGACGCTTAACCGACTGCCACCAGGAGCCCCATGTTTTACTCTTAAAAACATGTTCTCGTTGTGTACAAAAAGGATATAAATCTACACAGAGGCATTTCTTCTTGTGTGTGCGTGTTTGTATACGTACATATTTCAGGAAAGAGAAGCAAGAAATTGATCATGGTGGCTGCCTCAGGAGGACTAGGGATCCAGGACAGGAAGGAGACTTATGTTTCATCGTGTATGTTTTTATGCTGTTTGATATTTATACTATGTATATGAATTAGTTTTTTCAATTAAAAACTAGTTAATTTTTTAAACTCTAGAAACATAATATTCCATCTCAGTTGTAATCAGAGACATGCAAATTAAAACATCAGGGAAATAAGATTTTTTAGAAAGGATTCCAAAACTCATAAAACTCCTAGTTGATGAGGAGATGAGAAAATGGACTCATGTACTGTTTGCATATTTTATTTGTGGACAGGAGCATTGGTAAAACTTTGCTGAGGGTCACTGGACTTTTTTGATATCAAAGGCTCTAACTTTTTAGTGTATCTTTGCCTCAACAATTCCACATCCCTGAGTTTACCCAGAGGAAAGGATCAGGAGTGGGTGCAAAGAGTGAAAGGGGGTTCAACCCAGCATGTTAATAATAAGGAAATTAAAGAAGTTAAAATCTAACAATAGTTAACTATGTAAATGAACTGTAGTATATCCATACAATGGAATTGTATGACTATATTTAGAATACTGTTAAGGAATATTTAATGATATGCAAAAATGTTATGGATTTATTGTTAGGTGAAAAATAAAGTTACAAAAGAGAGTGTTCCATATTCTAATTTTAGCACAAATATATATATGTATATGTATATATATTTTTATGTATAAATATACATATACATACATACATATATGTATATGTATATATATTTTATGTATATATATATACATAAAACTGAAGACTGCAAAAATATTAACAGTAGTTAACAAGTCATGAGTTAGAGTCTCTTTTCTTTAAATGTTTATTCATTTTGAGAGAGAGAGAATCAAAGCAGTTTCCATGCCCAGTGCAGAGCTTGATTTCACAACCTAGAGATCACGACCTAAGCTGATATCAAGAGTAGGATGCTCAACTGATTGAGCCACCCAGGTGCCCTGAGAGACAGAATCTTAATCTTGCTCTATGCTCAGGAGGAAACCCTAGGCAGGGCTCGATCCCATGCCCCTGAAATCATGGCATGAGCCAAAATCAAGTTTCAAATGCTCAACAGACTGAGCCACTTAGGAGCCCCAACCTATAAACCATTTTTAAGTGTATGGTTCAGGCATTAAAAACATTCATAATGGTCTGAAAACATGCACAGCATGATGTCAATCCTTTTGTACTGGTTAAGGGCTGATTTGTGTCCCAGTATGTGATCTATTCTGGAGAACGTTCCATTTGCACTTGAGAAGAATGTGTATTCTTCTGCTTTAGGATGAAATGTTCTGAATATATCTGTTAAGTCCATCCGGTCCAGTGTGTCATTCAAAGCCATTGTTTCCTTGTTGATTTTCTGTTTAGATGATCTGGCCATTGCTGTAAGTGGAGTGTTGAAATCACCTACTATTGTGGTATTATTATCAATGAGTTTCTTTATGTTTGTGATTAATTGATTTATGTATTTGGGTGCTTTCACATTGGGTGCATAAATGTTTACAATTCTTCTTGGTGGATAGACCCCTTAATTACGATATAATTCCCTTCTTCATCTTTTGTGACAGTCATTATTTTAAAATCTAGTTTGTCTAGGGCACCTGGGTGGCTCAGTCGGTTGAGCGGCCAACTTCAGCTCAGGTCATGATCTCACAGCTCGTGGGTTCAAGCCCTTCATCGGGCTCTGTGCTGACGGCTCAGAACCTGGAGCCTGCTTCAAATTCTATGTCTCCCTCTCTCTCTGCTCCTCCCCCGCTCATGCTCTGTCTCTCTCTCTCAAAGATAAATAAACATTAAAAAAATTAAAAAATAAAATAAAATCTAGTCTGTCTAAGTACGGCTACTCCAGCTTTCTTTTGGTGGCCATTAGAAAGATAGATGGTTCACCATCCCCTTACTTTCAATCTGAAGGTGTCTTTAGGTCGAAAATGGTCTCTTGTAAACAGCATGTAGATGGATCTTCTTTTCTTATACATTTTGATATCTATGTCTTTTGATTGGGAAGTTTAGTTCATTGACATTTAGAGTGAGTACTGAAAGATATGAATTTCCTGTAGAGTTGGAGTTTCCGGTGATGTTCTCTGGTCATCTCTAGTCTTTGTTGCTTTTGGTCTTTTTTGTTTTGTTTGTTTGCTTTGTTTTGTCTTTTCTCCCCTCAGAGAGTCTTAAAATATCTTGCAGGGCTAATTTAGTGGTCACTAACTTCTTTAGTTTTTGTTTGGGAAACTCTTTATCTCTCCTTCTATTTTGAATGCCAGTCTTGCTGGATAAAGAATTCTTGGCTGCATATTTTTCTGATTCACCACATTGAATATATCATGCCATTCCTTTCTGGCCTGCCAAGTTTCTGTGTATAGGTCTGCTGTGAACCTGATCTGTCTTCCCTTCCAGTAGGGAAGGGAACAACACTTGAGTAAGGACAACACTTGTAGTAAGGACAACATTTGAAACTTGAAATCAACCACAAGAAAAAATTCAGAAAGACCACGAATACTTGGAGATTAAAGAACATCCTACTAGGGGCTCCTGGGTAGCTCAGCCAGTTAAGCATCTGACTTTGGCTCAGTTCATGATTTCATGGTCCATGAGTTCAAGCCCCACATCAGACTCTGTGCTGACAGCTCAGAGCCTGGAGCCTGCTTCAGATTCTGTGTCTCCCTCTCCTTCTGCCCTGCCTCTGCTTGCACCCTCTCTCTCTCTTAAACAAACAAACAAACATTAAAAAAACCATTCTACTAAAGAATGAATGTGTTAACCAAGAAATTAGACAGGAAATTTAAAAGTACATGGAAGTCAATGAAAATGATAACACAACAATCCAAAACCTCTGGGACGCAGCAAAGGAAGTCATGAGAGGGAAGTATATAGCAATCCAGACCTTCCTAAAGAAGAAATAAAGGTCTCAGATACACAACTTAACTATACACCTTAAAGAGCTGGAAAAAAACCAGCAAATAGAGCCCCAAACCAGCAGACGATGGGAAATAATAAAGATTAGAGCAGAAATCAATGATGTCGAGATAAAAAAAAAAAAAAAATAGAAGAACAGATCAATGAAACCAGGAGCTGGTGGTTCTTTGAAAGAATTAACAAAATTGATAAACCCCTAGCCAGATTGATCAAAAAGAAAAAGGAAAGGACCCAAATAAATAAAATCAAGAATGAAAGAGGAGAGATCACAACCAACAGTGCAGAAATACAAACAATAATAATAGAATATTGTGAGCAATTATACGCCAATAATGAGCAATCTGGAAGAAATGGACAAATTCCTAGAAACATATAAACTACCAAAGCTGACACAGGAAGAAATGGGAAATTTGGACAGACCCATAACCAGCAAAGAAATTGGATCAGTAACCAAAAATCTCCCAAAAAACAAGAGTCCAGGACCAGATGGCTTTCCAAGGGAATTCTACCAAACATTTAAAGAAGAGTTAACACCTATTCTTTTGAAGCAGTTCCAAAGAATAGAGATGGAAGGAAAGTTTCCAGACTCATTCTACAGACCAGAATTACCTTGATCTCAAAATCAGACAAAGACCCCACTAAAAAGGGGAACTACAGACCAATTTCCCTGATGAACATGGATGCAAAAATTCTCAACAAGATCCTAAGCAACTAGATCCAACAATACATTAAAAGAATTATTCACCGTGATCAAGTGGGATTTATTCCTGGGAGGCAGGGCTGGTTCAATATCCACAAATCAATCAATGTGATACATCACATTAATAAAAAAAAGAATAAGAACCACATGATCCTCTCAATAGATTCGGAGAAAGCATTCGATAAAATACAGCATCCCTTCTTTTTTTTAATTTTTTTTTAAAAATGTTTATTCATTTTTGAGAGAGAGAGAGAGAGACAGAGTGTGAACAGAGAAAGGGCAGAGAGAGAGGGAGACACAGAATCCAAAGCTGTCAGCTATCAGCACAGAGCCAGATGCAGGGCTTGAACTCACAAACTACGAGATCATGATCTGAGCCGAAGTCGGATGCTTACCCCACTGAGCCACCCAGGCACCCCTACAGCATCCTTTCTTGATAAAAACCCTAAAGAAAGCAGGGATAGAAGGATCATACCTCAAGATCATAAAAGTCATATACAAAACACCCACCACTAATATCATCCTCAATGGGGAAAAACTGAGACTTTCCCCCTAAGGTCAGGAACACACCAAGGATGCCCACTCTCACCACTGTTACTCAACATAGTGTTGGAAGTCTTAGCCTCAGCAATCAGACAACACAGAGAAATAAAAGGCATCCAAATCAGCAAGGAGGAAGTCAAACTTTCACTCTTTGCAGATGACATGATAATCTATGTGGAAAACCCAAAAGATTCCACAAAAAAACTGCTAGAACTAATCCATGAATTCAGCAAAGTCTCAAAGTATAAAATCAATGCACAGAAATCGGTTGCATTTCTATACACCAATAATAAAGCAGCAGAAAGAAAAATCAAGGAGTCGATCCCATTTACAATTGCACCAAAAACCGTAAAATACCTAGGAATACACCTAACCAAAGAGGTGAAAAATCTATACAATGAAAACTATAGAAAGCTTATAAAAGAAATCAAAGTAGACACACAAAAAAATGGGAAAATATTCCATGCCCATGCATTGGAAGAACAAATATTGTTAAAATGCTGATACTACCCAAAGCAATCTACATAGTCAATGCAATCCCTATCAAAATAACACCAGCATTCTTCACAGAGCTAGAACAAACAATCCTAAAATGTGTATGGAACCAGAAAAGACCCTGGATAGCCAAAGCAACCCTGAAAAAGAAAATCAAGGCTGGAGGCATCACTATTCTGGACTTCAAGATGTATTCCAAAGCTGTAATCATCAAGACAGTATGGTACTGGCACAAAAAGAGACGCTTAGACCAATGGAACAGAATAGAGAACCCAGAAATGGACCCACAAACGTAGGGCCAACTAATCTTTGACAAAGCAGGGAAGAATAGCCAATGGAATAAAGATAGTCTCTTCAGCAAACGGTGCTGGGAAAACTGGACACCGACATGCAGAAGAATGAACCCGGACCACTTTGTTACACCATACACAAAAATGAACTCAACAGGGATGAAAGACCTCAATGTAAGACAGGAAGCCATCAAAATCCTCGAGGAGAGAGTAAGCAAAGACCCCTTTGACCTCGACTGCAGCAACTTCTTTCTCAACACGTCTCTGGAGGCAAGGGAAACAGAAGCAAAAATGAACTATTGGGACCTCATCAAGATAAAAAGCTTCTGCGTGGCGAAGAAAACAACCAGCAAAACTAAAGGGCAATCAACAGAATGAGAGAAGATATTTGTAAATGACATATCAGATAAAGGGTTAGTATCCAAAATCTATAAGAACTTATCAAACTCAACAGCCGAAAAACAAACAATCCAGTGCAGAAATGGGCAAAAGACATGAATGGACACTTTTCCAAAGAAGACATCCAGATGGCTAACTGACACATGAAAAAATGCTCAACATCACTCATTTTATCAGGGAAATACAAATCAAAACCACAATGAGATACCACCTCACACCAGTCAGGATGGCTAACATGAACAACTCAGGCAATGACA
>NW_024421771.1:0-9974 GCF_014898765.1 Herpailurus yagouaroundi | reverse complement strand
GGTATCTGTCTTTCTCTGTATGACTTATTTCAACTTAGCATAACACTCTCCAGTTCCATCCACATTGCTACAAAAGGCCAGATTTCATTCTTTCTCATTGCCATGTAGTATTCCATTGTGTATATACACCACAATTTCTTTATCCATTTGTCAGTTGATGGACATTTAGGCTCTTTCCATAATTTGGCTATTGTTGAAAGTGCTGCTATAAACATTGGGGTACAAGTGCCCCTATGCATCAGCACTCCTGTATCCCTTGGGTCAATTCCTAGCAGTGCTATTGCTGGGTCATAGGGTAGATCTATTTTTAATTTTTTGAGGAACCTCCACACTGTTTTCCAGAGTGGCTGCACCAGTTTGCATTCCCACCAACAGTGCAAGAAGCTTCCCATTTCTCCACATCCTCGCCAGCATCTATAGTCTCCTGATGTGTTCATTTTAGCCACTCTGACTGGCGTGAGGTGATATCTGAGTGTGGTTTTGGTTTGATTTCCATGATGAGGAGCGATGTTGAGCATCTTTTCATGTGCCTGTTGGCCATCTGGATGTCTTCTTTAGAGAAGTGTCTATTCATGTTTTCTGCCCATTTCTTCACTGGATTATTTGTTTTTCGGGTGTGGAGTTTGGTGAGTTCTTTATAGATTTTGGATACTAGCCCTTTGTCTGACATGTCTTTTACAAATATCTTTTCCCATTCCGTCCGTTGCCTTTTAGTTTTGTTGATTGTTTCCTTTGCAGTGCAGAAGCTTTTTATCTTGATGAGGTCCCAAGAGTTCCTTTTTGCTTTTAATTCCCTTGCCTTTGGAGATGTGTCAAGTAAGAAATTGCTGCGGCTGAGGTCAGAGAGGGTTTTTCCTGCTTTCTCCTCTAGGGTTTTGATGGTTTCCTGTGTCACATTCAGGTCCTTCATCCATTTTGAGTTTATTTTTGTGAATGGTGTAAGAAAGTGTTCTAGTTTCATTCTTCTGCACGTTGCTGTCCAGAATGTTCTCTTAGCACCATTTGTTAAAGAGACTGTCTTTTTTCCATTGGATATTCTTTCCTGCTTTGTCAAAGATTAGCTGGCCATGCTTTTGTGGGTCCAATTCCGGAGTCTCTATTCTATTCCATTGGCCTATGTGTCTGTTTTTGTGCCAATACCATGCTGTCTTGATGATTACAGCTTTGTAGTAGAGGCTAAAGTCTGGGATTGTGATGCCTCCCGCTTTGGTTTTCTTCTTCAAAATTACTTTGGCTATTTGGGGTCTTTTGTTGTTCCATACAAATTTTAGGATTGTTTGTTCTAGCTTTGGGAAGAATGCTGGTGCAGTTCTGATTGGGATTGCATTGAATGTGTAGATTGCTTTGGGTAGTATTGACATTTTGACAATATTTATTCTTCCAATCCATGAGCATGGAATGTTTTTCCATTTCTTTGTATCTTCTTCAATTTCCTTCATAAGCTTTCTATAGTTTTCAGCATACAGATCTTTTACATCTTTGGTTAGGTTTATTCCTAGGTATCTTATGATTCTTGGTGCCATTGCAAATGGGATCAGTTTCTTCATCTGTCTTTCTGTTGCTTCATTATTAGTGTACAAGAGCAACTGATTAAACTGAATGTTAAGATGGTATAGGAATTCAGAGAAAGGTCATACCAAGGTGAGAAGGAAAAATAAGATGAAGGCAAACAAAGAAGAGAGAAGAGGGTATTCTAAACAGAGACAAGGGTAAAAAGGACAGAATTAAAATTGGGTATGAATGTGTGTGTGCCTGTGTATGTGTATATAAAGAATGAGAGAGAGAAAGAGAGAGAGAGAGAGAGAGAGTGAGAGAGCAAGAGATAACACCAATAAGTGAAGTAGAATGCAATAAGAAGACAAGCTTAGCTAGAGAAAAGTTTTCATGGGCAGAAGTGGAAAATAATGATAGGCCTTACAGAATGTTGGTCTTCTATGGAAAGACTTGGTAGGAGTTCATCTTCATTTAGTGGGTAAATTGGAGACATTTTGGAGTGTTTTAGCAGGAGGGTAATGTAGAATTGTTTTTGAACAACTGGACTGGGGGTAGAGCCGTGTGCAGAGCAGACTGATGTTGGGAAATAATGGAAGACGTGGAGATGGGTGTAGAGGCAACTGTAATCGTTCAGAAGGAAGAAGATCAGGGTCTAGAAAAAGTGAAGCCATGGGAGAAAGCATGAAGACAAGAGGCATTATAACTATCAGATCATGAACTTGGTATTTAGGGTGGTAAAGTTTATGGAAATCAGTATCCTCGGGGCAAAGCACAGAAAGTAGCTTAAAGAAAAATAACAACAATTTACTAGCATGCACACCCAAACTGTGGGGAGAGTGCTATTGAGACTGTCCTTGGGGATAGTTAGAACAGGGAGCAGATCTCTGTCTCTCATTTCTACATCCTGGACTCAGTCTATGTCCATGAGGTAGGGAACCAGGCTGCCACTAGCTAGGGAGATGGCTTTTTACTCACTATTATACAAAATCATATAACAATATTTTTTAAAAAATTAAATGGAAGAGTAAACAATTAGCCATAATCTTATAACCTTAGGGCAGTTATTGGAATGTTTTCGTCCTTTCCTTATCATTGTTTGTGGATTTATATTTTTTATGTGGCTATAGCTTTAAATTAGTTGTTTTCCACTTCATCAGTAACACAAGCACTTTTTTATATTGTTACATAGTCCCCACATTTAACATTTAAAAAATATTTTAATGTTTATTTATTTATTTTGAGAGAGAGAGAGAGAGAGAATACAAGTAAGGAGGGGCAGAGAGAGAGAGAGAGAGAGAGAGAGAGAGAGAGAAGAGAGAGACAGAATCCTAAGCGGGATCCACACTGCCAGTGCAGAACCTGACACGGGGCGCCATCTCACGAACCATGAGAACATGACCTGAGCTGAAACCAAGAGTGGGACGCTTAACTGACTGAGCCACCCAGGCGCCCCTCCCATACTTTTCTTTTGACAGGATAAGTAGCTGGGTACTGAGTGGTTTTTAATATTTAGCCATTTAAAATAATACTGTTATGAGTATATAGATATGGATAGGTCCTTTTTCTCTTGTATTTTAACATAGAATAAAATTCCCACAAGGAGGGGCTACTGGGTATAATAATGAATATATATATTTTTTGCTGTGTATTGGCAAACTGCTCTCCAAAGGACTGTATAATGTATGTTGCCAGCAACACTGTGTGCATATATTTTGTCAGCATTGCATTACCTAATTTTAAAGGCAATAATTAATAATTATTACTAGGCAAAAGCTATTATATAATTTTAAAGGCAATTATTATTGGGCATAAAATTATATCTTATTGCTTTAAAATATTGCATATTTTTTGGTTACTGGTAAGGACTTGAATATTTTATTTATGTACTCATTGTATTAACTTTATAAAAAATTATTTATTTTGAGAGAGAGATAGAGATCAAGAGGAGGAGGGGCAGAGAGAAGGAGACAGAATCCCAAGGAGGCTCCGTGATGTCAGTGATGTCAGAGCCTGATGTGGGGCTTGAACTCACAAACCATGAGATCATGACCTGAGCTGAAATCAAGTGTTGGATGCTTAATCAGCTGAGCCACTCAGGTGCCCCCTCATTGTATTAACTTTTATGTTAATTGCTCATCCATATTTTTGGTCAATTAACTGCCTTGTCATTAAGTTTTTGTGTAGTTAAATCTGTTAATTATTTTCTTTTGTTGTTTCTATTATATGTTAACTGTAAGAAGCCAACACCTTCTTGAAGAATTGTTAAATGTGAGTTTCTCTTTTGGTTTTCCATGATTTGACTAGATTTATAAAAAGCAACGTACTGATCCAACAGAAAATACTTTTCTGCATAATGTGAACTATATTTCTACATTTTTTTTTTTGCCAAATATTTTAACCATTAGTACTATGAAAGGTTTTTATAATAACCAGAACTGTCTAGAAATGTACTGGTTTGCTGTTTCTAGAGTGGGGACCATATACTGACTACTGGCCTTATTGTAGATGTCAAGTTTCAAATGGGTTGAATTTGGAAAATGTTGTAAGAATTCTTTTGGGGTTGCCTGCCTGGCTCAGGCAGGAGGAAATGCGACTTGATCTCAGGGTTGTGAGTTTGAGCCCCATATTGAGTAGAGAGATTACTTTAAAAATTTTTTTAAATTAAAACAAGATTTTGACAGACCTCTTTCAAATTTGAAGTTCAGGAAAAAGGTGAGTTTAGAAGGGAACTTAAATGTGTCTACTTTTTATTTATGGGAGATTTCTTAAGAAGAATAAACTTTTCATTGCTGTTCAAATGAGTAACAGCAGAGAATTGTGATGGAAGGTAATTTGAAAAAACCCCACTAAACGAATGATTTCTTTTATTAGAAAGCAGTTTTCTTCTGGGTCACCTGAGTGGCTCAGTCAGCTGAGTGTCCAACTCTTGATCTTGGCTCAGGTCATGATCTCACGGTTTTGTAGGTTTGAGGCACACATCGGGTTCTACATTGGTGGCACGGTGCCTGCGTGAGACTCTCCCTTTATCTCTGCTCCTCCCCCACTCACACTCTATCTCAAAATGAATAAATAAACTTTAAAAAATGATAAAAAAAAAAGAGAGCAATCTTCTTTCAAAAGGAAGTTATCTACCTGCAGTCACAAATTAAACTTCCTACACTTGATTTGATGTTAGTCTTTATAAGAAACTCTCTTTGAAATGCTCATCATTAGCCCCTACTGCTTGATCTGCCACAGGGAAGAGGTTAATGATGTATCTTTTGGGCATTTAGAGAGAAAGCTTCTTTGGTCCTCTAATGAATTCTTTCTCTTAGGTACAAACCTCTCGTCAGCAGCAAATAATACTCAACTGTCTATGATCTGAAGCAGTTGCTGATAGAATTTTGTTGCAACCACTTTAAATTCCATGTTTAGTGTGTTTCCTTCGTGGCTGTGTTTCCTGTATCTGGAAGCAGGATGGGGCAAAGATAAGATAATTTACTTATTGGAGACCTCTATGATGTGAGAAGCACCAATTATCTCTGTTTACCAACAAAAACCCCTGCAAGTACTGAACTTTGTTATCAATAGCAGAATAATTTAGTTTATTGAACAAACACTTGTGTAGTGTTATTATGTGCTAGATAAATTACAATCTGACGACCTGAGTATTCTTTGTTATTCCGATTTTAAGATGAGAGAGGTGAGGCTCAGAGCAGTTAGGAAACTAGCACAAGTCACACAGCTGGTAAGTGGCAGAGCCAGGATTCAAAGACAGGCAGTCTGGTTCTGGAGAACTATATTGTTCACCAATCAATAAGGCTAGAACCAGGAACAAGATCTCCTGTCTTGTGATTTAGTCCTCTTTGCAGTAAACTAGGTAAGTGCACATTCAAAGCCAGATCCACACTTCTGTCTAATGAACCTCCTTCACCAAGTTTTCACCAAGCATTCTTGCTAATCAGGCTCCTTGCACTTGATCTGCTGCTGGTCTTTATAAATGACTCTACCACAAAAGGGAAACAAAATCAATTCCCTTCTATAAGGAGCTGAGCCACTGAAAAGTACTGAAAATTTTTGCTGGAAGTTATACTCTTTGAAGATATAGGTGTTAAAGAAGGATTTCCTGCTTGGCTGCTTCAAAGAGATAAAAAAAGGAAACTAAACACAAATATGGTCAAGCTAAAAACGACCAGAAGATGCCCATGCTTTCTCCTACAGGCAACTTGAAAGACCACACCAACTCTATTCTCATCAATGCACTTGTTCACAAATAACACGAGGGCAAGGTTAATTAACCCCTGGAGAAGCAAGAGAGTTTAAGAAGAGTTCTTAACAGTCCATTATTTAATAGACTATGCAAGAGGGTTTCGATTATCAGCACAGTGATTTTTGCCACCTCTCCTTGAATCTGGATTCAATTGCTACAACTACAAATTCTCAACCAGCTTTGCTACGAATATTTAGAAGAGAGGGAGCCATGAGTTTATGAATATTACCTTCGATTTGTATTCCATTGGATTCCTCACTTCTTAAATGGAATGCAAATCTTAAAGCATTATGCTAAAATGTATCATCAGTTCAGGTTTCTTTGAAATATCTAATTCTTAGTTTTTCTGATATAAAAAAATAGAAGAAAACAATACTGCTTAAAATGTCAACGTTCATAACATTCTGAGCTATCAGTATTGTTATTCATATACCCTCTTCTCACAGTAAAAGCCTTACTTTTTTTGTGTAATGAACTCAAGCATTGCTTTAACCAGAACTTTGAACTGCTTGCTTAGGAGAACTGCAACATATGGTTTTCCTCTTCCACTTTTTAATATTTTGGTCTCCGGTGAATCCGCATACAAAAGCTTCCTTCCTTTAGCTGGAGTCCACAAATGAAAGGCTTTTCTTTTTCTGATTGTAGATTAGCCTGCCAAGAAACAAACACGAGCTGGAGAACATCACTTTAATTTATTGATGGGATACAGATGACAAGAAAGTCTGTCCTCTTGTAGGCTTTTGGGAACGCTTCAAGCTGACCCAGCACAGCCGAGTTCATACGGCAAAGACAGACTTTGCCAAAAACCAAAGCCAATAGTCATTGCAAACCTCTGAACCAAAACATTCCTTTAGTGCTTGAATTTCCCTATAATTTGTGTAGATTCCCTTTTTGTCAATGAAGCTAGCAGTGGATAACTAGCTTAGTGCAATCAGACAAAACAACCGTGCCATTCATTCAGTAATTAGATGAGAGCCGGACTGCATGCTTTATGGTTTCCGCTCTTCATTCTTTCCTTTCTTTTCAAGTCCTTGGAGACAAACTCTGGGATGTTTGGCAGAGCGAGGCCCTTGTTGAAAATATCCTGTCTTTTTTACTTCAGCGTTGCTAATAAGTTCTATTCTCAGAGGCAAAACATTAGATGCACAAGCAGGGAGGTTCAGCCAAGTTAAAAAAAAGTTTGGTGCTTATGTGTGTTACCTTTTGCCTCACTTCACCGTTTTGCCTCACTCAAGACCGAAGAAGGGGGAATTCTTTCTTATATCTAACGGCACGTAAATGAATTTGATACTTAAGCTAAATGCTTATAGCAGATCTTACATACGTTACCTTTTAAACTTTCAAACATGAACCTTGCATGAGAAGTGAAGCAGAGACAGGGAGATGGGGAAAAAGAAAAGGACAGCAGATCTGTGTGATTAGTTTAGCTGCTTTGAGGAGCACGTAGCTCATTCAATTTCCAAGAGGCACCTTGGGCTGATTGTGCTAATACCTTTCCCTCTATCTTAAAAAACTTTTTTTTTTTTTTTTTTTTTTTTTTTTTTAGTTTCCTAAACCACTAAAAGGGAAGGGAGGAAAAGCTTCTACCAGAAAATAGGAACAGCACTTCAGGTTTTGTTGCCTTGGCTTCTGTGATGATGTAGTGCTGTCAACATCCACAGAACAGGTGATGTTGGCTGCCTTCCCTGAAGGTCATCTGGCCATGGTAGTCAGGGGGCTTGGTTGTAAGAGATACCTCTTGAGTTACTTAAGGCAAAAGAGGGACATTTTTGGCTGCTGTACCTAAATTATAGGCATGACAAGAGTAGGTGTCTTTATGGTGACTGGAATCACGGACCTAGGGCCTGTCTTTTTCCTGTGGCCACCCCCCTACCCCACCCCCCCGCCCCCCGATGTGCTTCTCTTTTGGCTTGATCTTTTTTTATTTTCTTTTCTTTCTTCTGGGCTACCTGGAACCACAGCTAGAAATATGGTGTTAAAAATAAACTGAAGCATATTAAAAGTTTTAAGAGTTTATTTGAGCCAAAGTTGATTCGAAATGGATAGTGCCAAACTAGAGGTCGTTGAAGTGTTCCTCCAACAAGAGCTTGGTAGAGGGACTTTTATAGGGAGAAGGTGGAAGCAAAGTAAGGGAATCATTGATTGGTTCTAGCTTAAAGCCTGATTGGCTCATTGTGATTGGTTTTCTTTAAGTTTCAGTTGGTAACCTTGAGGCATTTACAGACTTAGGTTTTTGTTTGTTTGTGTAGGCAGCTGCAGTGTTAATGGCACCTCAGTCTCATGGCCTTGAAGGGGAGCAGAGTATGACACCCAAAATATGCCTCTTTGGCATGAGGATTATCTTGAGCTGATTACTTGCGAATGCCATAAGTTGAGATTCTCCCCTGAAAATACAGTAGAAGCGAACTTACCAAATGGAAATGTACCAAGTATATCTTAGTGGTAACATTAGGGAGGGGGAGAGGGCAGTCAACTGGGCTGCAAAGGAAATAAATGGTGTTTATAGTCATTGGTTTGACGTAGGAGCACAAGGGAATTTTGTAATTGCATCAAGTGTAAACTTCCCTTCCACTCTAAGAAACATTTGAGGATTTTTTTCTAAGCATTACAAAATAGTACATTGCCTTTAAACAAAAATCTAAGTTTTCTCATTATTCAAGTAGAAAACAAGTTGGTCTGAAGGTGCGCTGTAGTGTGTAAGGTGCAAAAGGGAGTATGAGACTGTCAATTTGCTCTTGAGAGGGGATCAGCAAACTTTTTCTGTAAGTGGCTAATAAGAAATATTTTTTTGCTTTGCAAGGCATAGTCTTTACTTCAACTGTGCAACTCTGTTAACACTGAGGGGGAAAAGCAGCCATAGACAATAGGAAAATGAAGGAGAGTGGCCATGTTCCAACTTTATTTACAAGTAGAAAACATGCTCAATAGCATTTTGTTGACCTGACATACATAATATATGCCTAAGAGATGTATAAATTGAAATATTAAATAAATCCTATGCATTACTAGCATTACTAACACTAGTGACCTAAGGGTAGATTTATAGAAACAGCTTGATCAGAAGACTGGTTATTAAATATAAATATGTTTAAAATGGTATTTCTTGGGTAAAACATAACTACAGTTAAACTATTCTCATTATTGAAAAGTGCTTGCAGATTCACCATTTATTTTATAATGTTAAAAAGTTCTTCAAAAATGAACATAGCATTGATTGAAATTCAAATCTGATCTAACCCCTTGGGATAAAATGTGTTTTTCACAGGATGGGCATACCTAACTCTTTATCTGTTTTACTTCTGGGACAAAATGGTTACTGGCCATATATGTTGTAAGCAAATTTATTCCTTTATTTGTAATGCTTGCAGTCATATGAGCATGCCATTATTACTTGACATTTGAAATATGTCTCAATTGAAACATGAAACCTTTTATGAACTGAAAAACTTGGAAATCCTTCAGGCAGAGGATTATATTTATGATATAACTTTCAGTATTTCCATTATATACCTTTATTTTTAAGCATTTAATAGGTAGCTATAAAAAATCACTTTGGGACCAATTTGATGTGTTTCCTAAATGTGATGATTATACCAAATAAGAAAATGCATTTTCCATATTTCATCAATTCTAAGACACATTTTTTAAAAAACATTTTAACATCTTTGAAGACAGCATTCTTCTAAAGATGGAAAACATCTTAGAAATTGTTTTACTCATGAAACCGTTGTAACTACCTGCATGAAATTGATCCCTAACTCCTTTCTTGGAACTTTATGGTAAGCTACAGAAAGCATGAAAATGTACAGTATGAAGATCAGTGTCATGGAAGAAAATTCTTGAGACAATGGTGGTGTGCTCTTTTAAGGAATGTGCAAGATGCCCATCTTCATGTCACAAAACAGTCCTTTGTAGAAAGTCATAGATTATCAATGAGGCTCAATCGAATTGTGATTTAGAAGACCAGCTTCTGACTGCGGAATAGTTTGAAATACCTTTACTGATGTATTTTTTTAATATGAAATTTATAGTCAAATTGGTTTCCATACAACACCCAGTGCTCATCCCAACAGGTGCCCTCCTCAATGCCCATCACCCACCCTCCCCTCCCTCCCACCCTCCATCAACCCTCAGTTTATTCTCAGTTTTTAAGAGTCTCTTAGGTTTTGGCTCCCTCTCTAACCTTTTTTTTTTTCCTTTTCCTTCCCCTCCCCCATGGTCTTCTGTTAAG
>NW_024421770.1:2016-9439 GCF_014898765.1 Herpailurus yagouaroundi | reverse complement strand
GCACTGGGTGTTGTATGGAAACCAATTTGACAATAAATTTCATATATAAAATAAAAAAAATAAAATAAAAAAAATAAAAGGAGGAAATACTCATTAAACCTACATTTTATTTTATTTTATTTTATTTTATTTTATTTTATTTTATTAAAATAACATAATTTAGGAACCACTGGATACTGTATTTTATCTGGTGCAATAAAAGCAAAATTAAAAACCCAAATAATCAAGAAAGAAAATAAAAAGAATAAAATTTTAAAATATAAGTTAAAGTTCTGGGGTGCCTGGCTGGCTCAGTCAGTAAAGCATGCAACTCTTGACCTCAGGGTTGTAAGTTTGAGCCCAACATTGGGTGTAGATATTACTTAAAAACAAAATCTAAACAATGTGTTACTGGAGTACCTGGCTGACTCACTTGATAAAGCACGCGACTCTTGATCTTAGGGTTATGAGCTCAAGCCCCACACTGGGTGTACACATTACTTAAAAAAATGTTTTAACTATATATAAATATATATATGTATATTCATATATATGTTATGTGCACACACACACACATATATGAATATATAAGTTCTTTATTTTGAGAGAGAGAGGAAGAAATAGCAAGCGGGGGAGAGGCAGAGAGAGAAAGGCAGAATCCCAAGCAGTCTCCTCGCTGCCAGACAAAACCCAACACAGGGCTCAAATCCTCAAACTGCAACATCATGACCTGAGCTAAGATCAGGACCCAGACACTTAGGGGTGCCTGGGTGGCTCAGGTGGTTGAGCATCCAACTTCTGCTCTGGTCATGATCTCACAGCTGGTGAGTTTGAGTCCCGTGTCAGGCTCTATGCTGACAGCTCAGAGCCTGGAGCCTGCTTCAGATTCTGTGTCTCCCTCTCTCTCTGCCCCTCCCCTGTTCGTGCTCTACCTCTCTCAAAAATAAACATTAAAAAATTTTTTTTCTAAAAAGACAAGCATTTAACTGACTGAGCCACCCAGTCACCCCTATAAATAAAAGTTCTAACCTTTTCTCGCAACTCCCTAAAATGTATACACCCTACTATAGAAACTATAATTTTAAAAGACATATAACAAAGGTGTATGTAAGTATTCTTTTTGACACATAATATTATGTCTCAAGATGATAATGGCCCCCTTTTCCTCTCAAAAGTGCCTTAACTTAAATGATAGGTTTTTGAGTACCCTAATATAATCTACTTATAAAGCATGTAAATACTGAATTAAAAATTGTAACTGATTTAAAATTTATTTATAAACAAATTCCAGTCTCAGAAATTGTGTAGTCAGGCATGTTTGACAGGCATGTTTGGAGAATTAAAAAATCAAATGCCTTTAGATTATTTAATACTTTGCCACAGGTCTCTTACTCTTTAGTCTAAAAAGACAGTGTTTCCTTTCTAAATATTTGTTACTTACCCCTTGGAATCATCTCAAGTCCTACTGCCTGTTAAAAGTTCTTAATGAAATATACTACTGAATTGTCAAAAGCATATTCATGTTGCTGAAATATCACTTTAAAACTCTTTTATTTTCCCAGATTTAAATATGTGGCCAATGACAATAACTGGAATCACTCAAATTTCTAAATTTCAAGTACTCAAACAATGTAGTCATCATAGGAAATGGGCCAAATGTCTGAATGTCACCCTTGAGTACCATAAATACTATGGAATTTCCAACAAACACCAAGCCAGGGAAGGTCCAGGTTTGCTCAGTGCAGTCCCAGTTATATGCTTGAATTCAGCATTATCATCAATAGCATCTATCAAAATTGCACTAATTTAGATACAAAACAATGTGGTCACTGTTGATTTTTTTCCCCAAGTTTCAACTGATTATGCCTCTTCAACAAAGTAAATAGCAACATGAAAAAAATCCTTATTATTACCTTTCTGCACAGCTAGTGGGATTTCTTGAAGTCTCCAAATTGACCAAGAATCAATTTTCATGTGAATCTTTTTCTTTCTTGACTTTTGTCGTTTTAAAGCTTCTTCAGCTTCTGCACGGTCAGTTTCTAGACTTTTAATGAGATGAATGGCCTCTGATAGCAATATTTCCATTTCCTGCTTTAATTCTGGACACCTTTCATCTTAAAATAGAAATATGTACTCACATTTGTTAATGAATAAGGTTATAAACTAGGTGGTGGGAACATAGGTACTATCATATTATTACTGTTTTTTAATATTTATATGTTTAATAAGAGAATTTTAGAAAAATGAATTGGCCTTTTAAAGACAGCTCTATTATAACAGAATCCTAACATTAATTAAAACCTTTGAAGACAGATTTTTAAGTGAACATTTTATAAAATAATTAGAATAGCTAAATCTCAAGCAATAGCTTTATGTATAATATTTTACCTAAAGAAAAACTGCTTTATTCACAAGCTATATTATAGAGCTTTATTTTTAAATTATGCTTGTGTTTCGTTTCCTCTCATTCTATGACAAAAGCAAGTAACAATGATTACATCAGATAAAGACTGAAAATCCTCAGATGATTCCTAGAAATAAGACACTTTATTCCTTATCAGATAATAGCATCCCTAGTCAGCCTTGCCAGGAATTCATTGCTTCCAAATTCTGTTTATTCAGTTATAACACAAATTAACTCCTGTAATGAGATATATTTGTGATTCCTGGTTCACAGCTCTGAAATGCTATGGTTTAATGTTAACGGAATGATTAACATGGGTATTCATTCATCTATTTATACTAGAAACATGTAGAGAGCCTGTTATGTTCTAGGCAATATGTTCTCTCCCCAGAGATAGAGCAGTAAGGAAGATGGATACGGGTTCCACTCTGGTGAGATTTATACTTGTAAACAGTGACTTTTGCCAAAATGTGACATGACAAGAAGACATAAACAAACATAAAGCGTCAAGAAAGGCAAAGCCTCAAAGAGCTGAGGCTAGAGGAAAAACAGTAAAAGTGTTAAAAGAAAAAAGACAACTAATAGACCTCTGTTTTATTTTGTTTTACTTTGGACAGTAAAGCAACAATTTTCTGCTAGAAGACTGTATTAGACATTGGTTTTAAGTGCAAGCTCAGTAGCCACACAGTTTCTACTTCTAACCTAGTAGGCCTGTCAAAGAAATTCAGCATGCTGGCTGAAAAGAATTCTTGAGAAACAGGATTCTCTACTGTAATGCATAAAAATTATCTTTTCATGGATTGGCCCTTTGGTCCCTACTTTGGTTTATTGTCCTCTGTTTTCAAATTCTACTACCTCCTGGATACATTATATTCTTAAGTGTCTGGGTATTTTTACGACAACATACACAGTAAACACTGTATTCTCCAGCCCACTTATGATATATTCAATTCCTATAACGAGATTTCAGTCTGAAATGTGTGATGAAATTAATGCCACGTAAAATTAGAGCACATCTCATGCAATATAAATGTTTTGGCAAACATGTCTATCATGTTTGCACAAGATGTCTTTTGTACTGTTTCTATGATAGCATCCTAAAATAAACGCTGTTTATAACTTGAGATGCCTCCAATTCATTGTATTTAATCTACCTCTCAATTTTTTTTCAGAATACCATTGCAATTAGTTTTACTGTTTCATACTAAGTGAGCAACCACTTGCAATTTTTTTTAGCACAAACACCTAATTACAATAAATCTTCCTCAACTTGACACTGTGTTATACTCTGGGAAAAAATGTGTGAGTTCACAATAAACATAGCTGTTTCACTGTTATGTTGTGGTCCTTAATATATTAATCTTTTCTTACAACATTTGTCATGTGCAAAACTAAGAAGTAATACATGAGCTTTTTTTCCCTTCAGTGTAGATATAAATATATGAAATGTAAACAGTAAACACAGATCTTCACTATGAATGAGAGTTTTGAAAAACAAAGTATTAGTGCTTTTAAAAAGTCCTGAATTCATGAGGCGTTTGGGTGGCTCAGTCCATTAAGCGGCCAAGTCTTGATTTCAGCCCAGGTCATGATATCATAGTTCGTGGGTTCAAGTCCTATGTCTGGCTATGCACTGAAAGCATGGAACCTGCTTGGGATTCTCTCTCTCTCTCTCTCTCTCTCTCCTCCTCCTCCTCCTCCTCCCCTGCTTTCATGTTCTCTCTCAAAATAAATAAACATTTTTTTAAAGTACTGAAAGCAGGGGTGCCTGGGTGGCTCAGTTGGTTAAGCCTCGGACTGTGGCTCAGGTCATGATCTCACAGTTCTTGAGTTTGAGCCCATGTTGGGCTCTGTGCTGACAGCACTGAGCCTGGAGCCTGCTTCAGATTCTGTGTCTCCCTCTCCCTCTCTCTACCCCTTCTCTGCTCACACTATCTCTCTCTCAAAAATAAATAAACATTAAAAAAAAAAGGTCCTGAATTCATTAGTTATCTCTCATGAAAGGAAAATGTTTAATAAATCTTTATGGTGAAGGTAGGAAGAGGTGTTTAATATAATGTTAAAACTGTAGAGGTGCCTGGGTGGCTCAGTCCATTAACTGTTCAACTCTTGATTTCAGTTCAGGTCATGATCTCACGGTCATAAGATCGAGCCCACCTAGGGCTCTTGGTTGTACATGGAGCTTGCTTAAGATTCTCCATCTCTCTCTCTCTCTCTCTCTCTCTCTCTCTCTCTCCCCCTCCCTCTGTCCCTCTATTGCTCACGTGCACATGCACTTGCATGCACGTTCTCTCTCTCTCTCAAAAAAATACATTCAAATATGCTGAAGTATTTTTAACAAAATTTTATTCCAGTATACAAATTGTTGTACATTTTGTAAACTGTGATAAGATACTAATCTTAATTTACATATATATATATATACATACATATATATACATAAACACACACACACACACACACATAGCAGAGCTTCTATGTCCAGTATGGTAGCCATGAACCATATGTGACTATTTACATTTAATGTAACTTAAAATTAAACTGAAAAGTTAAATTCTTCGGTCTCCCTAGCTACATTTCAGGTGGTTAACAGCTATATGTGGCTAGTAGCTACTTTACTGGATGGTGGAAATAGAGAACACCTTGATTATCCCAGAAAGTTCTACTGGACGGCCTTGAATTACAGTTAGCTTCTTGAGAGGTAGGAAGGGATCATTATTTACTTAGGACCTAGCCCAGTATATGGTATAGCAAATATTTGTTGAATTTTATTGTTTAATCAAATGATATAGAAGGCTCTTTATTAGATATGCACAAAAATTATAAAACTTTTAAAAATGATTATGGTGATAATTAAAAATATTTAATTTTTAAACATAATTTCACTTATCTAAGTATGGGGTATAATTTTACCTCTTTCTTCTTCTGGTTTGACCTCTTTCATTGGTGTAGCAATACTCCAATCTTCCTTCCACTCTTTTGTGGAAGAAGTTCTGCTCCTATATAAAGGGAAAGAAGCAACTAATTAATAAAGAACTGTTGCACTTAAACTCACTAAGCAAATTTTAGGTGATTCTCTTACATTAACTTTTAAATGTTTGTGGGGAAACTTACTATGCATTCTAATGCTACTATATAGGAGAGCAACATAGCAAAAGTCTAATACATAATGGGCTTGATAATTCATGGTAAATTAATAGACATTTAAAGGCTGTCACAAATGACCTGAAAATATTTCAGGGGTTATTAAAACAGTTCTTTTTTAAAAATGAAATTGGTAAGGCACTTGGGTGGCTCAGTCGGTTAAGCATCTGACTTTTGATTTCAACACAGGTCATGATCTCATGGTTCATAAGATCGAAACCCTGCATCAGACTCTGTGCTGACAGACCAGAGCCTGCTTAGGATTCTCTCTCTTCCTCTCTCTCTGCCCCACCCCAGCCTGTGTTCTTGATCTCTCTCAAAACAAAGACATAAACTTGAAAAAAAAGAGAAATTGGTGTTTCCTGTAGAGTGTTTTATCAGAAAAAAAGGGGAGTTTATTGAGAATAATTTGAGAGCTCTTTCTCTAACTTCAGTTCAGCAGTTTCTGGGACACCAATATAAATTCCAAAACCAAAATTGCTACTTCAGATTTGAAATTATAAGGTGTTTGCAAAATGTCCAAATTAGTATGTTATTTCTTTCCCAAGGAATTTTTCTAGGTAAAGTTCTCTATATTGGATAATACAGAGAGAATAAATAGAGAATTTGATCCAATTCTCAAATCCAGACTAGTTTTCATTGTATTTAAAAAGAAGTATTTTTCTTTTGATAAAAGTTATAAGAAAAACAGTTATCAACAACAAACAAGGGAGTTATTTTCATGAAATTACTGTCTTATTAAATATCACAAATTAAAAGAAGTTCATACCACCAAAAATCATAATATAAAATAACACATATTAATTTTTAAATATAACAGAATATATTATAATATTTCAATTTTTATACAATTAGAATCACAAAATATTACATGCTGCTTTAGTTACATGACATTGTTACAGACACTGTAACATTCTTAGTCACATGACAACATATTTCCAATGACTGCATATTATGTATTTCCTTGTTCCACAATTTATTTAAGAAAGCCTGTTTGGCTTCTCAAAAAGAAAAGGGAGATGACCCAAATATATAAAATCATGAATGAAAATGGAATTATTACAACCAATCCCTCAGAAATACAAATATTTATCAGGGAACACTATGAAAAATTATATGCCAACAAATTGGACAACCTGGAAGAAATGGGCAAATTCCTAAACACCCACACTCTTCCAAAACTCAATCAGGAGAAAATAGAAAGCTTGAACAGACCCATAACCAGCAAAGAAATTGAATCAGTTATCAAAAATCTCCCAACAAATAAAGAATCCAGGACCAGATGGGGAGTTCTACCAGACGTTTAAAGCAGAGATAATACCTATCCTTCCCAAGCTATTCCAAAAAATAGAAAGGAAAAGAAAACTTCCAGAATCATTCTATGAATCCAGTATTACCTTGATTCCTAAACCAGAGACCCAGTAAAAAAAAAAAAAGAGAACTACAGGCCAATATCTCTGATGAATATGGATGCAAAAATTCTCAATAATATACTAGCAAATCAAATTCAACAGCATATAAAAAGAATTATTCACCATGATCAAGTGGGATTCATTCCTGGGCTGCAGGGCTGGTTCAACATTCACAAATCAATCAATGTGATACATCACATTAATAAAAGAAAAGAACCATATGATCCTGTCAATCGATGCAGAAAAGGTCTTTGACAAAATTCAGCACCCTTTCTTAATAAAAACCCTTGAGAAAGTCGGGATAGAAGGAACATACTTAAAGATCATAAAAGCCATTTATGAAAAGCCCACAGCTAACATCATCCTCAACGGGGAAAAACTGAGAGCTTTTTCCCTGAGATCAGGAACACGACAGGGATGCCCACTCTCACCGCTGTTGTTTAACATAGTGCTGGAAGTTCTAGCATCAGCAATCAGACAACAA
>NW_024421770.1:0-1916 GCF_014898765.1 Herpailurus yagouaroundi | reverse complement strand
CAGACTCCACCAAAAGTCTGCTAGAACTGATACATGAATTCAGCAAAGTTGCAGGATACAAAATCAATGTACAGAAATTAGTTGCATTCTTATACACTAACAATGAAGCAACAGAAAGACAAATAAAGAAACTGATCCCATTCACAATTGCACCAAGAAGCATAAAATACCTAGGAATAAATCTAACCAAAGATGTAAAAGATCTGTATGCTGAAAACTATAGAAAGCTGATGAAGGTAATTGAAGAAGATTTAAAGAAATGGAAAGACATTCCCTGCTCATGGATTGGAAGAATAAATATTGTCAAAATGTCAATACTACCCAAAGCTATCTACACATTCAATGCAATCCCAACCAAAATTGCACCAGCATTCTTCTCGAAACTAGAACAAGCAATCCTAAAATTCATATGGAACCACAAAAGGCCCCGAATAGCCAAAGTACTTTTGAAGAAGAAGACCAAAGCAGGAGGCATCACAATCCCAGACTTTAGCCTCTACTACAAAGCTGTCATCATCAAGACAGCATGGTATTGGCACAAAAACAGACACATAGACCAATGGAATAGAATAGAAACCCCAGAACTAGACCCACAAACGTATGGCCAACTCATCTTTGACAAAGCAGGAAAGAACATCCAATGGAAAAAAGACAGTCTCTTTAACAAATGGTGCTGGGAGAACTGGACAGCAACATGCAGAAGGTTGAAACTAGACCACTTTCTCACACCATTCACAAAAATAAACTCAAAATGGATAAAGGACCTGAATGTGAGACAGGAAACCATCAAAACCCTAGAGGAGAAAGCAGGAAAAGACCTCTCAGACCTCAGCCGTAGCAATCTCTTACTCGACACATCCCCAAAGGCAAGGGAATTAAAAGCAAAAGTGAATTACTGGGACCTTATGAAGATAAAAAGCTTCTGCACAGTAAAGGAAACAACCAACAAAACTAAAAGGCAACCAACGGAATGGGAAAAGATATTTGCAAATGACATATCGGACAAAGGGCTAGTATCCAAAATCTATAAAGAGCTCACCAAACTCCACACCCGAAAAGCAAATAACCCAGTGAAGAAATGGGCAGAAAACATGAATAGACACTTCTCTAAAGAAGACATCCGGATGGCCAACAGGCACATGAAAAGATGTTCAGCGTCGCTCCTTATCAGGGAAATACAAATCAAAACCACACTCAGGTATCACCTCACGCCAGTCAGAGTGGCCAAAATGAACAAATCAGGAGACTATAGATGCTGGAGAGGATGTGGAGAAACGGGAACCCTCTTGCACTGTTGGTGGGAATGCAAATTGGTGCAGCCGCTCTGGAAAGCAGTGTGGAGGTTCCTCAGAAAATTAAAAATAGACCTACCCTATGACCCAGCAATAGCACTGCTAGGAATTTATCCAAGGGACACAGGAGTACTGATGCATAGGGGCACTTGTACCCCAATGTTCATAGCAGCACTCTCAACAATAGCCAAATTATGGAAAGAGCCTAAATGTCCATCAACTGATGAATGGATAAAGAAATTGTGGTTTATATACACAATGGAATACTACGTGGCAATGAGAAAAAATGAAATATGGCCTTTTGTAGCAACGTGGATGGAACTGGAGAGTGTGATGCTAAGTGAAATAAGCCATACAGAGAAAGACAGATACCATATGTTTTCACTCTTAGGTGGATCCTGAGAAACTTAACAGAAACCCATGGGGGAGGGGAAGGGAAAAAAAAAAAGAGGTTAGTGTGGGAGAGAGCCAAAGCATAAGAGACTGTTAAAAACTGAGAACAAACTGAGGGTTGATGGGGGGTGGGAGGGAGGGGAGGCTGGGTGATGGGTATTGAGGAGGGCACCTTTTGGGATGAGCACTGGGTGTTGTATGGAAACCAATTTGACAATAAATTTCATATAT
>NW_024421769.1:0-4941 GCF_014898765.1 Herpailurus yagouaroundi | reverse complement strand
TACAGGTGAGCCACACCATAGCCTGAGAGAGGCTGCTGATTCTGGGAGGAACCTGTCTGCCCACGTTTGAGGTCTGGTTCTAAGCAGACTTTCCAGTGAGCACAGATAAGGGATCACACAGTCCCATTCTGCATTCGGAAACAGGGTGCTGCAGCCAGGGGCCCCCAGAATCCAACAGCAGATCACCATCAGCAAACATAAAAACATTTAGGAAATCCCTATTAGCTGTGTTTATCTACCGGTAGTTTAGTACGGTGTCCTTTATACAGTGAAGAGCAGGTAGAACGGGTTCACCCTGAACACAGCATCCCTTTGAACAGCCTCGGGAGAACTGATTTACCATCATCAGACAGGACAGACAGGGTAACAGAGAAGGAGCTGTGTACTATCACAAGGCCATCATCAAGTTAAATGTTGGATCAGGATATGTGATTTGATCTGTGCTGTAGCCAAATCTGTGCTACAGGATTTACACACTGTCAGGCTTTCGATGATTTATAATAAATTCTACAAGTTCTGTGGGTCTTAACCTTTATCCTACTTTGCTCAATCACAATTATTATAATCAGTAATCCTGCCTGATTAGGTCACCATGCCCTGGATACCTCCCAAGGCCCAGAGGCTAGTCATTACAGCATTTGAGTCATCAGAAACCACTCTAAAAACGGTTTTCAAAAAGTGGAAACAAGATAAAAATTTTTTACAATACAAAAATTATTAGAATTCCAAAGAGTTTGGTAAGGTGTCACATTCCTTTTTAAAAAGCCTTTCTACATACTAACAACAGCCAGTTAGAAAATTTGTGGGAGAGGGATATAAGATCCCTTTCACAACAAAAATTGACTACCTAGACCTGAACATTAAAAGCTTGCCAAGAAAACCAAAAAAAGGGTGGGACCAATAACATAAAAGGAAAATGGAATAAAGAGATATACCACATTTCTGGAAAACATAATTTAATATTAATTATTAAATTAATCTTTTTAATGTTTATTTCTTTTGAGAGAGAGCATGCACATGTGAGGGAGGGGCAGAGAGAGAGGGAGAGAGAGAATCTGCACTGTCAGCATAGAGCCCAACTCAGGACTTGATCTCATGAACCGAGAGATAATGACTTGAGCCAAAATGAAGAGTCAGACACTTAACCAACTGAGCCACCCAGGTGTCCCGTTATATAGATTTTAAGTCTTTAGAAATTAATCTAAAATGTGTACTAATAAAATCAAATCCCAACAAAATTTTTTTCTTGAGCTTGGCAAAAGGGTTCTAGCCATCACCTAGAATAATAACTACATAAGAAGAGATAAGAAATTTTTTAAAAAGAAAAGCTATTGAGGGAACAGGGCAAGACCTCACTCTCTCAAATATAAAAATATATACTAAAGTCCAATGATTAAGTGAGTAATGGCCCAGCAATAAATAAGCCTATCAGTGCAACAGAACAGAAAAATCCAGACATGGATCCAAGTATAAATAATAACTTAACATATCATAAAACTGGCATCTCAAATCAAGGAGACAAGGTGGATTAGTTAACAAATGGTATTGAAGCCACTGGTTAAAATTTGAGAAAAAAAAATTATTAGATCCCTACTCCAAAACATTCACCAAATTAAACTGTAGATCTAAAAAAGACAAAACATGAAACTATAAAATTATGAGACTACCAGCAAATATTTATATTCTCCTAGAGTGGGACAGGAATTATTTCACACTTGCTGAGATGACTGCAGGCCTCCCTGGATTGCAACTCAGAAAACATGAGTCCTCCCCTCTCCAAACCTCCCCCAGATCCAGGGTCTCCCACTTGGCCTGGGAAGCCAATGAACCTTAAGCAGCAGGCCCCTGGCAGGTAGAGTGTGCTGGGCACAGGAAGAGCCAGGTTCCTGGCTTCCAATGAGGAAGGCTTTTTAGGTACGCTTTTTTGATCAAGTGCGGAAAGAGAGCTCAGAAGGAAAAAAGGGTCCTGAATCTCCAAAACTTCAGTGACTTGTTATTATTTTCTCGTTCTAAGTAAATATTCACTTTTGTATCTAATCCTGTATTCAAAATGTATATTCTTTGTTTTTAAGTTTATTTATTTATTTTGAGAGAGAGAGAGAGAGAGAGAGAGAGAGAGAGAGAGAGTGCTTGAGCGGGGAAGGGGCAGAGAGAGAGGGAGGGAAAGAATCCCAAGGAGGCTCCATGCTGTCAGTACAGAGCCTGACCCTGGGCTTGAACTTACAAACCGCAAGATCATGACCTGAGCCCAGGTCAGGTTAAGCCCAGCTTAACCCTGAGCCACGCAGGTGCCCCCTATATTCTTTTTCTTAAAAGAAACCCAAATGGCCTAAGCATCAGGCCCCACAAAATCTGAATCTATGCTTGCTTCCACACTTTGTACTGTAGCAAGCACTCACGCATTTTCCACAAGCCGCCTTGCTGCACCATGAACACACTTAGGAGGAGGTGCTCAATATGCATTCACCAAATAACTATGCATCTACAACATGAATGCTTATAGTCACTGTTAAAAAGCTGCATGTTGGGAAGATTTGAGATCAGGTATGTGAAAATGCTAACAGCGGAGTACCTAATACGTGGTAATAAAAATTTAATAGGAAGAAGGTTTGGAAAAATGTATATTAAGATGGTTATTTCTGGGTGGCAAGAAAATCAGAGGGTTTTTTCCTTTATTTCTTCTATTTGTTTGTATTTTTAATTTTTCCTTTACTTCTTTTTATTTGTGCTTTCTAATCTCTCGGCAATAAGCACACACACTTGAGAAAAAATGGAAAATAAAAAGCTATTTGGGGATGAGCCTAATTAGTATTAACTAGTTAAATTAGTGTACTGTGGCTCTGTAAAAAGAGCAGTTTCAAAGTAACCTACCCAGTCTTGGGAGCTGACCTGTCATGCCGTCACGTGAGCAAGCTGCTGATGGAAGGACCTTCCCTCCCGCCCGCCCCCACACGTACTGGCCACTCCTTGACCATCCCCATTGCAGCATGGAGGGCCTGCAATGGTCTCAAATAGAGAAGACAGACGGTGGGTGTTCAGCCTAGTAGCCCTTGATCTTTCCGGGTTACGAGACCAAGCATGAGCCACACGTCCAGGGGAACTCCAAGCAGGACTGTTTGTGGCCCCTGACATCAGCCGGGAACTGTTCTTGCTCATATGCTGAGATTTTCTGGATCTGGTAGGCGTGGCATTTCAAGGGAGGAAGTTTCATTACCAGGCTATGTATCAGAACGTATAGGAATAGGAGGCTGGGGAGTAGGAGGCCTGGGCTACAGTTCTAGATCTGCTAGTTAATGGCCGGCCATACGGCCTTATGACAGAGGCGTCTGGCCAGCACAAGTGCACTGGGGAAGGCAGCAACCCCAGAGAGACTCAGCCTCAAACTAGCAGCCTCCCTAGGGAAACAACAGGACTGCAGCCACCACGGGCAATGCCTTGAGCAAATGGCTTAACTTCACTGGGGCTGTCAGATCACCTGCACAGCTTGGATAATAGCATCTACCTACACTCCGTCATCAAAATAATGAGGTACATACTCGCTTCAGTGAACCATGTGATGACCCACAGAGGTAGAAAGTACCATGATGACTACCTTTAGCCACACACAGCAAAGGCAAGTGGACTAGCTCCTTTCTTCTGGCAAACCAGCCTTGGCTAATGGAGACTGGGGAACATCAGTGCTCTGCCTCATACTCCCTCCAGAGGGAGGAGACAGAGGGCCAAAAAGAGAGTGTGAAACAAATGGCAACACAGAGGAAACTTGGGGGGGTCTCCAGGCCAGCCAAGCCTCCTGATAGCAGGGATGAGATGAACACTTGCCAGCTCAGGACAGAATTAGAAAACCAGAAAAAGCTCAGTCTCACTTTACCCACAGGTGGGGCACTCGGGAGGGTAGAGGCAGCCCATGGGAGCATGGGGCGTCTGCCACAGACAGATCTATCGTCTTTCCTCTCAGCGCTCCTCTCCTGGGATTCAAAGTCCCAGGGAGGAGTGTCCAGTTGGCTGTTCTAGGAGGCGTGCCTATGCCCAGCCAGAGCCAATGCCTGCCTTCCACCGACACTACACACAGAACGGGAGTCCCCAAAATGGAAATGACAGCGAAAACCAAAACAAACGTGCTCTCTGGAATGTCCTAAATGTGGAAATACTGGCCACATAAAAGTCAAGCACCTCCACAGATGAGTTTCTCACCGCCTCTCCCTCACCACCAGGCAGGACAAAAGGAGGAATCTGGCCAGAGCAAGTGCACTGGGGAAAGCAGCAACCCCAGAGAGACTCAGCATCAAACTAGCAGCCTCCCTGGGGGAATAAGAGGACTGCAGCCATCGTGGCTGCAGGATTAGAGACAGGGCCCATGGCCGCTGCCCTCTCCATCTTCTCCGACTCCATGTCCAAGTTGGTCACACGTGTCTACCTCTCAGAGGTGGCACAGAAATTTCTGTTGGAGACAAAATCAAATACAACACAGAAGCACACACCCTAAGAAATGCAAATACCAAAGATACGTTTTTTCAAATGCCATCTCTATTATTTAAATAGTGTTTATGACTGCAGTTTGGATATATTCGTGGTATCCGGTCCTCTGTTTTCATTAAGAACTACAAAAATTTGCACAGTGCGGTATTTGTGACTTTTGCTCTACCAGAATGAAGCAGACATCACCGAGGCCTCAAAACCACCAATGAGTTTTTCTGCAGTTGGCATCCTAAACAACAAATTCCTCAGCAAAACATTTACGCATCCATTAAAACCCACACGTTTCCTCTACCGAGCAGAAAAACTTAGCAGATAAACATACTCGTGTCTCATCCTCTGTCCTCATTAGAAATTTTAATTTACACTCTCGCCACTGTTATTCAACATAGTATTGGAAGTCTTAGCCTCTGCAATCAGACAACACAAAGAAATAAAAGGCATCCAAGTCAGCCAGGAGGAGGTCAA
>NW_024421768.1:0-25814 GCF_014898765.1 Herpailurus yagouaroundi | reverse complement strand
GCAAATGACATATCAGATAAAGGGTTAGTATCCAATATCTATAAAGAACTTATCAAACTCAACACCCAAAAAACAAAGAATCCAGTTAAGAAATGGGCAAAAGACATGAATAGACACTTCTCCAAGGAAGACATCCAGATGGCCAACTGACACGTGAAAAAATGCTCAACATCACTCATCATCAGGGAAATACAAATCAAACCCACAATGAGATACCACCTTACACCTGTCAGAATGGCTAACATTAACAACTCAGGCAACAACAGATGTTGGCGAGGATGCGGAGAAAGAGGATCTCGTTTGCATTGTTGGTGGGAATGCAAGCTGGTGCAGCCTCTCTGGAAAACAGCATAGAGGTTCCTCAAAAAATTAAAAACAGAACTTCCCTACAACCCAGCAATTGCACTACTAGATATTTATCCAAAGGATACAAAAATGCTTATGTGAAGGGGCACATCCATCCCAATGTTTACAGCAGCACTATCAGCAATAGCCAAACTATGGAAAAAGCCCAAATGTCCATCGACTGATGAATGAATAAAGAAGATGTGGTATATACATACAATGGAACGTTACTTGGCAATCAAAAAAAAAAAAAAAAAAGAAATCTTGCCATTTTCAATGTGGATGGAACTAGAGTGTATTATGCCAAGTGAAAAAGTCAAATCAGAGAAAGATAACATATTGTATTATTTCACTCATATGTGGAATTTAAGAAACAAAACATATGAACATAGGGAAGGGAAGGCAAAATAAGACCATAGCAAAGAGGGAAGCAAACCATAAGAGATTCTTAAATACAGACAACAAACCGAAGGTTGCTGGAGGGGTATTGGGTAGGAGGATGGGCTAAATGGGTGATGGGCATTAAGGAGGGCATTTGTTGGGATGAGTACTAGGTGTTATATGTAAGTGACGAATCACTAAATTCTATTCCTGAAATCATTATTACACTATATGTTAACTAACTTGGATTTAAATTAAAAATAAAATAATAAAAATAAAAATAAATAAAATAAAATCTTAGCCCCTTCAGAAGCAATCGAAAATTCAGCAAAGAAACAGATTTTAATAGATTTTGTATATTCTCTTGAAAATTGAGCAGTGTGACATACAGAGGGAAAATGTACCTGTAAACACATTGCTTTCAAATTTGGTCAATAACTCAAAGTGGATTTCAAAAGATACAGGAGGGGATCTGGTTTTAACAGTTAAGAAGGGTTAGTAATTAGCACATGGTAAATGCACAATTCTGAAGCACCTAAATGTTTTTCAACCTAATCAAAACTCATCTGTTAAGCACCAATAACATGTTTAGCAATTGTCAAACTCAAGGTGTTGATAACAGGGTCAATACAATCCCTGTCCTCCAGCAGGTTAGATGTAGAGACAGCAAATGAGACGTCATCACCAGAAGGGGGGTGCTCTCTCACAGGACACAGACTATACTCAAAGATGTAAGTACAGGAGGGAAACAGTGACACTTGAATGCTGAGGAAATTCAAGTTTATTTATTTTGAGAGACACAGACAGCATGAATGGGGGAGGGGCAGAGACAGATGGGGAGAGGGAGAATCCCAAGCAGGCTCCATGCTGCCAGAGTGTTAAGGAAATTCTAAGCAAAGAAACAAAACCACTGGGATAAGGAATGCATGGGGGTTTTGATGATTTCAGGGAGGAAGGTGATCTTGGCTTCTTAGAAAAGGTGAAAAGCAATCCAAGTAAAGCAGAATAAATCAGCACACCCTCAGTCATGGGAAGAGCATGGCTTCCCTTATCACATACCTCGTTAGGAAGGTGATGTGATTGTGATGAGATACAATCACATTTCTAGGGTGGGGCCAGGATAAGTTTAAATTTGATCTAATTTACAACTGCAGCTGTTGAAAGTTCCTCAAAGAAAGGTTACCAGATAATTCTAAGAGCGTGCAGCAAGCATCAGGAGAACACCAAGTAACACAGAAGAAAAAGTGGTCTCTGAGATAGATGAAAGAGGAGGCAGGGATCATCTGAAGTCAATATTCTCTCTGGGTCTTGGTTTTATCAACTGGACAGAAGTCAGCAAACTTTTCTGAAAAGGGCCAGACAATGACTGTGTTAGGTCTTGCTCTTATTGTGCAAAAGCATAGGCAATATTCAAATGAATTAATCCGAGCATGGCCATGTTTCACCAAAACTTCATTTTACAGAACAGGCAGCAGGCAGGCCAGTTTGTCAATGCCCCTGAATTGTAAAATGGGTGTAGTAATAACTTTCCTAATGTTAAATATTTTTGGATAAAGATCAAGAAGGGGGAGTTGATATACCTTATAAGTGACACTGTGTATTCACTGTTCATTGAGCTATATTCATGGACCATAAGCATCTGTGTGCATCTAGAAACATTTGCATCCCACTCATCTTTCTACCATTCCTCCTAATTCACCGGTTGAAGTATCTCCTCCCATCCACCTGCTCTGGGATCTCACTCCTTAAATTTTCTCCTCTCCAGTATCTTCAACCTCCCTCTGTCTATTGCCTCCTTGCATTAGCACACAAACAGTATAAATCTATTCTGCCCCCCACAAAATAACAACCACCACTTCCTTGACCACATCCCTGTGTATTTACCACTCCAATGACAGTCAGCTTCAGGAAACAGTGATCTGTTCCAGCTTGCTCCACTTCTCATCTCTTCCACTTAAAATCCCTCTGTTAATTGGATTTTGACCCCACTAGTCTTCTGTAATAGTCTTTGCCAAAATCAATAGATACTTCTTAGTCGTTAACTCACTTGACCCCTCTCTAGTAATGGAAACTGCTGACAGTCATCATTTCCTTCAAACTCTCTGCCCACTTGGCTTACCAGATGACACCAGCTTCAATTGACTGTGGCCTCTCTGGCCCTCCAGACCTTCACAGGCTACTCCCCTTCCCTTAAATGTTTCCATTCACCAAGTTTCTGCTCTGAACCTCCTCTCTGTATATGTAATAAGTTGTGAAATACAGGCTTCAAAGTCATAAACTTATTTTAATTAAAGCCATGGAAGTGAATTATGAAGTGATGAAAACTGAATCCATCCACTTCTCTTCAGACCTACCCTGCCCTCCCAGACTGTCCCTCTCAATGGAACAAAAATACACCTAGTTACCCAAACCAGATACTTCTGTTCTCCCCTACTTCTCTTCTCCTTCAACCCACATTTCCAGTTGACGGTCATCTCCTATCAATTCTAATTTTCTGAGTTCTCACATCTTGCCCAGGAATCCAATGAATACTTCTCAATTTTTTTAAAGTTTATTTATTTTGAGAAAAGAGGAGAAGGGAATAGATAGAAGGATAAAGAATCCCAAGCAGACCCCGTGCTGTCACTGCAGAGCCTGACATAGGGCTGGAACCCACAAACCATGAGATCATTACCTGAGCCAAAACCAAGAGTCAGATGCCTAACTGACTGAGCCACCTAGACACCCCAAATACTTCTCAATTTTACTATGACCTATGCTCTCAGCAGTGTTGACACTGTTGAGTATACCCTCAAATGGCAAATCTCCCTTCTCTGATCTTAGAGGTCCTGCACTCCTGCCTCTTTGGGCACTTGCTCTCACTATCCCCTGGCAGCTCCTTCTTCATGGCCTATTGTGTGCCTCAAGGTCCTTCCCTTGGTTCTGGTCCAACCCCATGGCTTTAAGTCCCATCTATCTATATGCCTTCAGGACCAAATTAGAATCTTTAGCCATACATTTCTCTAGAGAAGCAGAACCTTCTATCCAACTACCCACTCACATCTACATTCGGTTATTAAGAAGCACAATAGTGGCTGTAGTTTTTGACTACCCGGCATGCCTCCACACCCACTTCCTCTGTAATGGTACTCCTCTTTCCTGTGAGGAATGCATGCCAGGTGGCTGAAACCCCAGCATCTCACCACAGTCAGGGCCTAAGCCCAGCCAGTCAGAGCCCTGCACCCCTCCCAGAGTGCCCACTGCATGGAAAGTGCCTTGTTCAACAATCATTGCAAACACACCTACTGATTACTTTAGACTGCTTTAGGATTTCCACGCTAGGGCATAAACATTAGTCATTAAGTCAGTAATAGTCATTGAACATAATACTTTCCAGATGTTTCTCCAAACACAAAATAAACAGCAGGAACTAGAAGGCTCAATCACTTTCCTATAAGGTCATATCCTGTTAATATCATAATGAGCTTTAAATTTCAAATGGGAGGGGGAGGGGTTTAAATATGTTTAATGCTTAACATTTAAAATCTGGCCAAATCATACTAGGAAGCCAAATCTGTAGATCTGTGGTGTACTGGAAAGAAAGGTGAACCTACATCCAAACCCCAGCAGTCCCACCCCAAAACGGCTGAATGACCAGGACAAGTTATTTTGCCTCAGTTCCTCCAATCATTAAAATGAGAACCTCGTGGGGCACCTGGGTGGCTCATTCAGGTAAACATCCGACTGTGGCTCACGTCATGATCTCATGGTTCATGAGTTCAAGCCCCACGTCAGGCTCTATGCTGACAGCTCAGAGCCTGGAGCCTGCTTTGGATTCTGTGTCTCCCTCTCTTTCTGCCCATCCTCTGCTTGTGCTCTGTCTCTCTCTCTCTCAAAAATAAATAACTTTAAGAAAAAAAATTTTTAATGAGAATCTTGTGGGATCTTCAGAGATTTAGATCAGGTAATTTATAAGAAGTCCCCAGTACAAATTAAATTTTCCAGAAGTACCAGACAAAGAAAACTTGAGGTTTTAAAGAAAGTATTTTATCTAGTTCTACTAAAAAATAATTTTTCAAAATTTCTAAAAGCATCTGATAATGGAAAAGAATTGGGAAGGAATAAGAGCTGTGACATGCATTCACTTACTTAACAAAATGAGTAAAATATATTGAGTAATAACCAAATAAATGTTAGGGCAACAACTTCTGTAGAACCATATGGTTCTAATATCGCTTTGAAAAACCAAAGATTGGTAGAAATCACTTTCCTACAATGATACAAAGATTCTATAACAGACATCTCTGACTCTATTATGAGCAGATGTGAATTTTTCCAGACTACTCTAAACTTTAGACACCAAAGCAATGCAAAAAAGTCCAAGCTCCTTATAACATAGTATGCCATCACTAAGAGAAGGCTTCTTCTCATCTTGACAGCCTTTCTGAATTACACATGTGAGATTTAGAGAATCTTTATGAACCATCCAAATCCTACCCTTGAAGCAGGTTCACATCCTGTTATTCAATTAAATTCTTTCCTTTAACTATTGAACAAAAATATTCCACCGATCTGCTTCAGACTTTCCACTGAGCCCTCTGGAATACAGAATGGAAATAAAATATGTGACTCTCACTCTGGTAATGGAGATAAGATTAAAAAGAATAACAAAAAAAGTAATACATTTGTGATAAATGCACCACTGCTTCTATGGTAATTCAGAGAGGGGCTGCCATCCAGCATTAGAATGGGGAAAGTAGGGGTGTGTTCTCAGAAGAGGGATTATTTGAGAGAGGCGCTGAGGCTTGGGCAGGATTCGATTGGGCAGAATGGGACAGAGGGCACACTGCACGAAGTGAGAGCAACTTGTGCTTTACACAATCGCAGAGATACCATTCACTTCACAGTCATGTTGGATTTTAAAGTTATTATGAAAATGTTCTGACTGATAGCAATGAAATGTCTTGAGAAAAGAGTGCTTTTCTCTACCTTACACAATAACAAGCAGCGTGGCTGCCTCCCAGAGACTTCAAGAAAATTTGTCTCAAACGTTGTGGAAATGGAAAGAAAAAAAAAACTCCCTTAAAATTCTGTCATAAAAATCTAGCCCTCACAGGATCTCCAGTCCCAATTCACAGTGCCTGGGTGGCCTGGAAAATCTCAAGCCAAAAATCTGTCTTAAGGCAGTCCCAGGTTGGTGATATCCCCAAGAAATCTGGCAGCACCAAAACATAAATTCTCTAGAGGAACTCACCTTCCACCTAGACCTCCAAAAACCCCCATGGATATATATATTCAAAAAATTCACAAAATATGCAAAATAATATTCACAAAATAAGTCAAAAATATGCAGGAGCAAGAACCAGCAGAAACCACAAAAAGCCGGTTCAGCAAAGATTTCAGGTACTGAAATTATCAAACACAGAATATTACACAATCATGTTTAAAGAAATAAAAGTAGCAATTGATAAAATGAATATGAAACAAGAACCTATTAAAATAAGCATATTTTTAAAATTTTTTTAACATTTATTTATTTTTGAGAGAGAGAGAGAGAGAGAGAGAGCACAAGAAGGGGAGGGGCAGAGAGAGAGGGAGACACAGAATCTGAAGCAGGCTCCAGGCTCTGAGCTGTCAGCACAGAGCCCAATGCAGGGCTCAAACTTACAAACTATGAGATCATGACTTGAGCCAAAGTTGTATGCTTAACCAACTAAGCCACCCAGGTGCCCCCAAATAAGCAGATTTTTAAATGGACTAAACAGAACTTTTATAAATAAAAACACATAAGATACATGATATTTAAAACACAAGGGATATGTTTGTTAGCAGACTAGAAACTGATGAAGATTTGTGAACTTGAAGATAAAGCTGAAGAAGTTAGAGAGAATAAAGAATAGAAAGACAGAGATGGAAAATTTAATGAGAGGTTAAAAAGACATGAGGATGTTGAAGACATTTAACAGATCTAGTTGGATTTCCATGAGAAAAGAAAGAGAATGGATCAAAGGCAGCATTGAAAGAAATAATGTCTGGGCATTTTCTAGAATTGATGAAAAGATGTCAATCCAAAGACATGAGATCAAACAGATCCAGAACAGATTCATTAAAAGACCTCCACACCTAATAAATCACAGTGATACCACAGAACACCAAAGACAAGGAGATCTTAAAAGCAGCAAGAATGAAAAGATAGATAACTGATCTCAAGAAACAAATAACTGATCTCTGAAGAGCTACAACATAAGACCAAAATCAGGAAATAATACTTTCAGTGTGATAAGAGAAAATAAATGTCAATTTAGCACTAATACAGGCTGAGGAAACATCTTAGGATGAAATAAATATATCATGGAAAGAATATTCTAGACAGAGGAAATGACAAGTACAAAGTACAAAGGTCTGAAGATGGGAACATGCTTGGGATATCTGGGAAAGAAGGCCAATGTGATGGGAAAAGAGTAAATGAAGAGAGTGCCAAAAGATGAGGACTGAAGAGTACCCTGGGGCAGACTGTATGAGCCTTTAAAGGTAATTTTAATGACCTGAATTTCTCCACTGGAAATTCTCCAGTGGAGGCTCCAATAAGCCCCACTGGTTGAGCCCAACATTGTTGAGTATCCAGATACTGGTTAGATGGCCTGATGCACAGGGTCAGGCATCAGCTTTACGACCTAATTAGCTGATCTTTAAGGCTCCGTTCAACTTTGAAACCTCATTCAGGCAAAATAATGACAGAAGAATTATGGTTAATCATTATTCAACCAATCATACTTTATTAAGATCTGTTTTAGAATCATAACTAACAAAAAAAAAGTCAAAGAGGGGCGCCTGGGTGGCGCAGTCGGTTAAGCGTCCGACTTCAGCCAGGTCAAGATCTCGCGGTCCGTGAGTTCGAGCCCCGCGTCGGGCTCTGGGCTGATGGCTCGGAGCCTGGAGCCTGTTTCCGATTCTGTGTCTCCCTCTCTCTCTGCCCCTCCCCCGTTCATGCTCTGTCTCTCTCTGTCCCAAAAATAAATAAACGTTGAAAAAAAAAATTTATAAAAAAAAAAAAAAGTCAAAGAAAAGAATTCTAAAATCTAAGCAAGATCTACACTCCACTGGATTTTCACCAGCCATGGCATTTGGCAAGCTTTAACTCATTTAAGGGAACTTTGAGGCTAAAAAGTAATACATACTATTCACCTTTTAATCTGAAAACTGTATTGAATAGGTCCTTGGAGTATGATATTCAAAAGCCAGTTACCTGGTGGCCGGTTACATTTGTTGAAACTGTGAATAACTAGCTTTAAAAATGGTTTTTCTATTAACCTAAGTAATGAAATCGCTTGTTCAGTTCTCACTGAAAAGGCAAAAAAAATTTTAAATCAACTTACATGTCTTTGTCATACATGTTTCCTGCAGGATGGCACTGGCATTTTAATGTCCAGTGTACCTTTATAGAAATATATATATTCTGGACAAATTCAACAAAGTATCTCCCAGAAGAAGAGTGTACAATGGTATTTCTTTGCCCATCCTCTTAAATTCATACTACAAAACAGAACTCTAGAACCCAGGCCCACTTTGCCCATATCTTCCATTATTTCCCACCTGTAACTCTCAGCTCTAACCATCTCCTTCTTTATCCCAACTACATCATAATCCTTTGCCAAGGCTCTTCCTCCTGTCCTAGATGTTCTCCACACCCTCTTTGCATCAAGCCAAAACATTTATTCTCATCACCAGTTCAAAACTTGCACAGAGCCTCCTTCAAGTAATTGTGTGTTTCTAACAAAACTGAATGTTCCTTGGGAGTAGACAGTCATATGAATCCCCCAGAACTTGTACCTCTGCAATGGCTCTAAAAATATTTGAATTGAATCTGCCCAGACCTTATAAATTACCATGAAAGTTTTTCATCAAAATCAGATAGCTAAAATTCTCATTTTATTTTTTGTGTAAGAGGACAGAACACACACGCTGTTAATCTCTGCCTAGATTGTTGGCTCAAGACTAGCTGATCATCCAATCTTGCTTAATATGTTGCCTAGAACATTATCTGCCCATACCCTGACCACGTAAGCACATAACCCTCCAGCAAGGCAGCTGCAAAGGGCACAAAGCTGTGCATACTGCCAACCACAAAGTGGTCTGAAGAGATGGCAGTGAATTATGGCAAAAATAGTAGTGGTTTGCCATATATTGAATGTTTATCATATGCTAGACTCTGTTCTGGGTGCTTTCTGGATAGTAATTCACTTAATACTCTAAGAACTACAAGGTAAGTTACATTATTGTCCCTGGTTTACAGATGGAGAAGCTGAGGTACAGAGAAATTAAGTAACTTCCCCAGTCTCACAGCTAAGATGTGGCCAGGACTTGATTTAAACTTGGCCAATCTGTTGGGCTCTGGAGCTCACATTCTTAATGACAATTTCACATACACATCTATAAAGGGCATACTGTATTATCCATACATTAAGAGAGAATAAAAATGTCTGCTTAAATGAGGTGGGGGTGGGGGGAGAGAGAGACAGAGACAGAGAGACAGACAGAGATGAGAGGATGCAGTAGGTTTAAACTTGCAGTCCTGGGGCCAGACTCTTAACAATGCAACCTCAGGCAAATTACTTAATCTCTCTAAGCCTCAATTTCCTCATCTGTAAATTGGGGATAATTATACCTTCTATCACTGCTAATGAGTGGCAGAAGTAGGAATCAACCCCATAATCTTTCCATAACACTATGGTGCCACATCCTCCAGAAGATTATAATCTTTTGCAATTGTGGGGTTTACCAATGCTTTCCTGCTGCCCGGCTGGTTTGGAGGCAACTGTACCTCCAACTAGAATCTCCTAGTCCCATTACATCTAAAAAGTCTGGGGTTGCGAGTTAATCAGTGGGCCACCACACAAGGCACACTAGATAGCAAAGACAGGCCATCCTCTTCCTCATGAACAGCTCCATCTAGCGAAAGGAGGGTGCTCAGCTCCTATCTCCGTGTAACCCCCCATAGCAAAGGCAAGAATTACCAGCACCTGGAGCACCAATGTCTACTCTACCCAGCACAACACACTCCCTTCTACACAAAATTCTTAATAGGGTGTGTATCCCCAAAACCTCCAAGAGTGAACTTATTCTATTGGGTCAGGACTTTTCAACCCTTCCACCTGGGAACTGCAGTGCTCAGAGCCTCATTCCATCAGCTCTGCGAGGGCCCTGGGCTCTGCTCAGAACATACGAAGATCAAAACAAAACAAAACAAAACAAAAAACAACAACAACAACAAAAAAAGAACATACGAAGATGAGTCACCAACTGGGAAATGCCTCATGCTGTCATCACCCAGCTCAGTTCCTTGGTGGAATGCTGCAAAGTCTTACATACTCACTATATAGCACTGAGCAAAGTTGTTTATAAAGGTAAAAAATAAAAGTGAAAAACTATCTAGAATCTAAGGAATGTACCAAACCAACAGGTCTGTGTGGGGGTTATGGTACTGTGGCTCATCCTTTGTTTTGAGACTTTTCATATGTTCTGGAATATAGTACTATTATTACCATATAGATTTTTTTCAGTAACACAGGCAACTTATAACCTGGATTGGAAGAGACATAAGGATCTTCATCCCCAATCTATTTCATAATCGTCTGCATTATGCTCCTATAAAAATAATAGGACAGACAGCTTGAATATTCTGTTATTATGGGAGGATATGGTCTTCTCTTTTCAAGAACCCTACAGGTCACTTGTATTTCAACTTCTAATAGAAGTCCCTTATGGACTGGGGCACCTGGGTGACTCAGTCAGTTAAGTGTCAGACTCTTGGTTTTGCTTCAGGTCATGATCTCATAGTTCGGGTTCAAGCCCCACGTTGGGCTCTGTGCTGCAGTGAAGAGCCTGCTTAGGATTCTCTCTTTCCCTCTCTCTCTGCCCCTCCTCTCCTTGCTCGCTCACTCTCTCTCTAGCAAAATAAACATTAAAAAAAAAAGAAGTCCTTATGAATCTACTACCAACACAATAAAGCCATGAATATGTGCTGCCTTTCCACCTTCTCAGTATTAAATCCATGCGTGAATAGCATCTCTTCTAATGAAACTTAAACTTATTTTGACCAAAGAGTACCCTTTCATCCTAATACTTCTGGATTCGGTCAAGAAGCCCATATTCCATATCAACATTCCCTTTCCTAATCTCCCCTATTCTGGATTAAGAGGTTAGATATTTTTAGCATTTCCCTACCAGCAGCAACTCCTTTTCTACTATCATTTAAACTTGTCCCTGTCTGAATTTCCACCAGCTCCTGCTCTTTATTGAAATTCAGTAAGTAAAACAACTGCAACATAAATTCGCACTCCCAATGCTCTCATTGATTTGAAAAATCAAAATTAGGGGCGACTGTGTGGCTCAGTCAGTTAAGAATCCAACTTCAGCTCGGGTCATGATCTCACAGTTCATGAGTTCAAGCCCTGCATCAGGCTCTGCACTGACAGCATGGATCCTGCTTGGGATTCTCTCTCCCCTTCTCTCTGCCCCTTTCTCTCTCTCTCTTTCTCTCTCTCTCTCAATCTCTCTCAAAATAATTAAGTAAACTTGAAAAAAGTTATAATTTAAAAATCAAAGTTAAATATTAAGGTGATGTTTTTATTTCAAAACAATAATAATTGCATGCAATCTAAATAGTTAACAACTGTGTATTACTAATAAACAGCATTTCCTCTCCATGGCAAAGCCTCTATTATTCTATCATTTCCTCTTTCCTGATAGGAAATCTTTAGGTCCTGAGGAGAAACACAGCAGCTGGCCCAAGCACTGAAAAATAGTCTGCTAGGTAGACACTGAGGTATGTGTGGTAAACATCAGAAGAAGAGGATATTGGTTCTTTTTCACTCCTTTGGTAACAGTGGCCAACACTGGTAATACTCTCATTTGGCTCTGTCACCGCCAGCCACCATGAGTGATGGGGAGACAGCAAGACCATCTGCTGTGGCATTAACACAGCAGCCATTCTCTCCCCCATTCAGGACGCCATACTGTGCGTCCAGCCTCTCTGAGCCTTCAGCCACTCCCGAGAGAGAAGATACCTCTGCCTCCAGCTCTCCACCCCATGGACCCCCCGCCAAGGGCAGAAACCCAGGCATTATCTGTGTAAAGTGCCAAGCACATCAATAATGTCAAAAGGCAAGAGGTGGGGGCAGCTTAGTGCCACACATGCCTAGAAGAAGACACAAAGAACGATGTACGACGTGCTCTGTCCGTGTGTCTATTATGTTTCCCACCTGTCATGGTCACTCTGCCTCTGCAATGCTACCCATCCCCCAAACAGTTGGGAAAACATTTCCCTGGAACAACACCAACGTATTTAAAGATAACCACAGTCCTGAAGATGGATTTTTCCATCTTCCATGACTTAGGGTCAGGTCTGCACTTACTTATGTTTTTTATCGCCTACCATGGTTTAAAGCTAAAATACTATGAAAACCCTACACTTTCTTTGGGCAATTATGTTTCTTTTAAATCTCTCCCCAACCACAGAAAATCTAAAAGCAAAACATATTGAAAATCACTCACTAAAACTGAATATCTCCAGAGCAAATCTTCGGCTTAAAACCACCAATGACCTAACACCGAATGTGCCTTTCCTCCTAGGATGGGGGGTTCTGACAATGGGCTCCCTTCCAAACAGCACAGCATTCATGCGCTCAGGAGCTGGGAAAAGACAATCCTGGAGGCTGCAAAGATGGCCTTATTGACATGCCAGGCATGCATGGCCAGGGATAGCAGTGTTTCCTTAAGCTTCGGCAACTTGAACCTTGGACAGAGTTATGAAGAATGATTACCAGCTGGGGAGGAGGGAGGGGCGACCAGGAGAAAGTGCATATATGATACTTACAGAGACAGATTTATGACCTGACACAACTTGGACACAATGTAATACCACATTACTGTTGTGTAAAAATTTCAGTTCATTAAGATGGAATCTTAAGTATGAAAACAGATAAGAGCCAAGGAGATAATCCAGCCCTCCTCCTCCCCAAAACTGTAATTCCCTCCTCTTAATGTCTGATATGACCCTGAAATTGCCTTCAGATCTGGGTTTGAGCAGACACTGGCATTTTTAAAACAACAGACAAATGTCACTTTCTATACAAGATTAAGAATAGTGCTCTTCTCGTGGCAAAGGCTTTTCTAATTCCCAGCAGAGGGACTCCCAGCGGGAGAGAGCACGGCCATGGCCAGGACACTCTCCCATGACCTTGGAGGGACTTGGGAGATGACTCCAGCCAAGCCCTTAGAAATAGAGCAGTTTTGTTCCCACTACCTCTTCGTATTGATATACTCTCCCCAAATATCCTCAGACTCACATTTTATGCTGAAAACGTTTTTCAAAGCTATAAATCTAGGAGTGAAATGAAGACATTACTGGCTTTACAGGGTTGCTGAATTAAGATATCGCATTTTTACTCAAACTATCCTGATCTTATAAAAATAAAAAACAAATTTGTTTGTAAAAGTACTCACTCCTGAATTGTGTTAAATACCATGTGGTTCTTTCAGGCCTTTAACATAGTGTTTTAAATAGCTATAGAATGTCTATTTATATCCAGCTTGCCTCCTAAGATAATACATAAGAGCCAGAACTCAGAAGGAAAAATCAAGAAAATGCAACTGTCTCAAAGGTACTCGGGCTATGAGCGGACTTTTGCTGGAATAAATGTTCTTATTCACAGCCTGTGTTGAAATCTCCCTGCATGGTGATGAGTCACCACCACGCCTCTTTCAAACATCTAGCCTGGGATCCCATGGACCTCACCACTGTCTTGGTTGACTTGTAACCCAGGCAAACCACAGTCCACCTAGCAAAGAATGTGGTTCTTCCATCAGAACCAAGGTAGACTTGTAGCTTAATTAGGCATGATCCTAGACCCCCTGTGAAGGGACACATGATCCTAGATCCCCTGTTAAAGGACAAAGATATTTTTCCTATACTTAACACATTATGTAAGGGTGTGGGGTACATTTGGGAAAATGGATACCTAAAAATGTATTATCCACTTGGCAAAAGAGCATACTCTCTATTCTTTTAAACTTAACATTTAAATTTCCAAGAAGTAACTTCTTGGTCTCACCTCCAAGGATGAGGTCAAGGGCCCACATTCACCTATCCACATCCTGGATGGGTTTGCAGTCAGACCATAAATGTAGTGGCATAGAGGAATGAAAAGTATTCAATACATTACCTTCACTTTACAACCAGGGGGTGGTTTTTACTCACTTTTACTCACTTTTACTTCTATTCTAGTTAGCTACTTCACTTATTTGAGCATTTTCTCCTCATAAGACATAATTTGTATTCTACCTTAGTACCTAAAGCATGGAAAGATTTGAGTGTTACTTCACACAACAATGAAAGAAACAGGTCCATACTGTTATACTCCCTTTAAACAAAGCATGATTGGAATAAAGACAGGTCAAAACTTTAAATCCAACATGACCACAAAATGACAGTAAGGAAAAGGTATTTGCAACTGAAAATGTAATGTCTCTCCCTCAAATGAGGAGCACTTTCAAAAAGCTGAGATCATTTGCTTCTTCGTGAGGGAGAATGTGAACATCATAGGCCATAAATTCTAGAAGTTATGCCACAGAGAATTGAATGTAAAATTATACTACACACATATTTGCATTATAAGAGTATTAAATATTGGTATGAATTCAAAAATTTGATAAAGCAAATGAAAAAAGGATTAAACTCTATGAATGATCATGGAATTTCCTTCAACTAAATATTTTATAAGGAAATATAATTAAAGTATAGATTATAACTTCTCTGAAAATGAAGATAGTAAAGATGAAGGAACCGTAAAAAAATTCAAATATTTGAAGCTAGAAATGCATTAAGAAAGTAAAAACCTGAACAGCATATATTGCATCCTTCAACGACCAATGGGAGAGAAAAAAAAGCTGGCTCCAAAATGTACAACATAGTAGTCTATATAATAAAAACAGTTTTGACAAATGTTTTTCCATTTTTTATTCAAAAATGCAAAAAAGGAAAGGTAAAAATCACCATTGTATACTTTTAAGACAAATGTCACCAAATGCTGTCACCAAATGGTGACATTTGTTTTAAAAGTATATAAAGTAAAGGGGCACCTGGGTGGCTCAGTCAATTAAGCATTGGACTCCAGATTTCAGCTCAGGTCATGATCCCAGGGTCATGGGATCCAGCCCTGTGTCAGGCTCCAATCTGACCATGGAACCCGCTTGGGATTCTCTCTGACCCTCCCCCACTCGCGTGTACGGGAGCATGCTCTCTCTCTCTCTCAAAAAATAAAATGAAAGTACATTAAATCATTTTAAAGTATATAAACTAAGAAATGACTTCATTTCTTCCTCCATTTCTCCAATCCCCCCCTCACCTGTCAAGCCACCTCAGATGCAGTTTGAGGACAGATGCTCCTCAGCCTGTCTCTGCATTCATAGAGCCTAAGCTCAGACACACACACACACACACACACACACACACACACACACACAACTTTTACAAAAATAGGCAAACATTACACATATGACTCTTCTATTTTCTTCCTTTCCAAATATATTTTAGAATTTAAAAACTAAAAAAAGTAACAAGTTGAATCGTTTTTAAGTAATGTAAAAAAAGAATTCTTAAGTAATTGATCAATTACTTCATAACTCAAATCCAAAGATTCTTAGCTGTATATTTCTAAATTGTTCATCTATTTTAATTTTTTTTATTTTTTTAATGCTTATTTATTTTTGAGAGAGAGAGTGACAGAGTGTGAGTGGGAGAAGGGCAGATAGAGGGAGACACAAAATCCGAAGCAGATTCTAGGTTCTAAGCTGTCAGCACAGAGCCTCATGTGGGACTCGAACCCATGAACCACGAGATCATGACGTGAGTCGAAGTCAGACACTTAACCAACTGAGCCACCCAGGCACCCCTAAACTGTTCATCTATTTTAAATGAAAAAATGATATAAATCACATAGGGTTAGGAATACACACTTGCTAAACTGCTGAGATAGTATGAAAAATAATTTATGAATTCCCAGTGATTATGGTTTGGATTCTTTCCCTAAAGTTTTTAAAAACCTGTTGTAAATGACTATGGGCCCTGAAATACATTCTGCAGAAAGCAATGGACAGAAATAGCATTAATATCAGAATACTCACTGCACATATGTGGTATCAACCATATTGATGACATTCTGAAGATCATCACAAGTTCTCTGATACAGCAAGCTTCTTAGAGCCAGACACATGGATTATACTCAAAAGCATTTGAGTAATTTGCTATATGGCTGTGAGAAAATAAGTTAGCCATTTAAAATCTACTTCCACCCCCCAACACTAGTTTAAGTCAATCTGCAAATTGACGCACTAGTCCAATCCAGTGGTTTTGCAACCACAGTGGTAAAACAAACAAAAACAAACAAAAAACCTATGTTCCTCGAAGCAAACAATTTTATCTTTGATTTTATGCATCCTCAATAAATTACATTATGAGATAAAAATATCAAATATCAAAAGCATATGGTTAGTCTTCTATTTATCAAACTGAATAAAAACTGTAAGCCTTTTCTTTCCAAACCTGCACATAATGTTAGAGACTATCCAAAGGGTCCTTGGGAGACTGAAAGAAGAGCTTGTTATTCGAGCATAAATACTTTCCATGTGCTGCCTAAATCTACCTTTTAGCTTCATTTCCAACCTCCTCACCTGCATGTTCCCTGCAGTCCTGCCCAGGAACAATCGATAATTCTCCCAATGCCTTCTTCCCATCCATCTTTGATTTTGCTACCGCCACCTGGAATTCTCTATTTCCCCATGTCTACAAGCTTCCACCTAACAAAGCTCATCATTCAGGGCTCATCACAATGTCACCTACTCCATGCACGTTCACCTGTCCCCAGATCACATGTAATCTCTCCCTCCTTTAAGCCCCCAGTAATATGCTTTTCTCTTTTCTTGGCATTGTCTATATACTTAGTTATAATCCCACCTCTACCAACTCATAGACTATTTTCAGCTGACCCCTACAATTCCCTCAGTGCCTTTTGCAGTACCTTATAAATAGTAGAATCTCAATAAACATTACTGAATCGAATAATCTGTGACATAATATCCTGCTTACTAAAATTCAATCTGAATTCCCTGAATAAAAATTGTACGGTTTTCACAGCAAAAGCTGACTGCAGCCAAGTTACATTCTGAACAGTTCACCTTAGTTTATTAGCTTTTCAATTATTAATAACAAAATGTCATTAAATATATATGTGCATACACATATAATGCCCTCTCTGGCACTTGAATCACTGTCCCTATATCATTCTCATGCCATCTCTGAAGGGTCACAAACAACATTTATTTCATATGTGGGAGACCAAGGACCAGCCAACAAGTATGTGACGTCAGCTTGGAGACTAGAACTGTCTATGCGCTGTTGAAGAAGAGAAAAGTAGAAAATAGAAGCCTTTTTCTCAAGCAGCTTGTCATTTACTTGCAGAAAAAAAAATAACATACGAGACAAGTGGAGCATATGTGTGTTTAAAGTATTTCTATGGTTTCTGTCTTAAAATAAATTCCACTTGGCTCCCAGCAATGGCGGCTCTGGCCTCTTGGGTTAACATCCACTGCAAACAGGGCTCCGAAGGCCAGCTGTGAGGGCCACGAATGAGGCATGGCAAGCCGGGCTCCTCCAGCACTGTGCTTGGAACACTCTGTAAGTACCATGGGGATTCAAGGGAGGATAAGGCCAGAGTCGTCACAGAAGGCCATAAAGAGAGCAGACCTTTGAAGAAAATGGTGACCAGGAAAAATACAGACCAGGAAGGAGAAAGGACGAAGACGTGAAGGCGGCCTTAAGTGTGGGGTAAGACACAGAAAGTGTGAACAGGGAAGATTCAAAATCCAGTCCACGGTCCAGCACAAACCCAGACCAGCACCCATAGGCACTGCAATCCATGCAGACAATGCTCTCGGCAATGCAAGGCCTGGTTCTACTTTCCTCTGTTGCCCATTCAGCCCTCTCCCCCAGATAAACAAGCAATGTCTACGTGAGGAATTCAAACTCAACAGTATCTTTCTTAAGTTTCTTTTCCCTTTAACTATAGAGGTAATCCATGTTAATCAGAGAAAATATGAAAAATTGAGAAAAGAAAAGGAAAAAATGAATAACCATCATAAATAACCCTTCCACATTGCCTTCCACATTTATTCAACAATGATAGTATTTATTAGGATCTATCATGTGCTGTTCCACGGACACATTGGTGAATAAAATAGACCAAAAGAATCCCTGCCTTCCTACAACTTCCATTCTGTCAAACTGAAAACTGACATGCAATAATATGAACAATTAAACTGTAGACTATGTTAGCAGGTGGTAAGGAAAGGGGAGGAGCAGAGCAGGGTAAGGGCATAAGGAGTGCATGTGGGGGTGGGGATGGCTGCAATTTCGGTATGGTTATCCAGGTGGGCCGGATTGAGAATGTAGCATTATCAAATTGAGATCATACTGTTTTACAGGCTCTTTCTTCCACTTATTAAATGGTATTTCCCCGTGCCATTAAATATTCTTTTGCAATATGATTTTTAATGACTGAAGAAAAATCTATCTCATGAATGTACCATAATTAATTTCATCAGTCTGCTCTATGGAACAATTAAAATTTCTTCCTTTTTTTGTTTTTTTTTATTATCATTAATAATGCTTTGATTTTCTCAAGAGAAATGTAAAGAAACGGGATTACATAGAATTTAGTACAAACAATGTTAAGGTTCGTGGTATACTTTAAATGCACAGGGCAGCAATATCGTGGAAGCCAGGTGCTCAAACTCCTCCCTCTCTGTCAAGGTTCTTTCCACCCATACCTGACAACCTTTTCATCAGACTCACAGGAAGTGCTCTGGCTTCCCCATCTCTCCCTTGTGTATCACAGAGGAACTCTTCCCTTGACACCTACCTAGCACAGTGACTGGTATAGAGCAGAACATGTGATAAATATCCACTGGATTAATAAATTAACAAAAAAAAATGAATGAGTAGTCAAAAAACTCTCAGGCCAAGAAAATGCTAGAAATTTTTCCTCCCACTAAGGCTTCCTTCCGCCAAGAGGAGTAAGTCATGTTTAGACATATTCAACATCTTCTTAACAGGACTGCAACGTATTTCTTTTAATGCCTTTAGGATGTTGGAAACTGCTATATATCCTGGACAACTAGAGAATACTGTTAAATATCTAAATTAAATGCTAAATAGCATATAGAGACTATGCAAAACACATTTCCATTAATTTCCCTCTTTCTAGTTACTTAAAGATGACAAATATATAATACCTTACCCTTGAAACATAAATGAGAAATGTATCTTTTAATATTTTATAAACCAATATTCATCCTAAATTCCAACCACAGCATTACAACTACTCTCATCAAAACAAAACAAAACATTTATACTATCACATACAGAAAGAGGAAAAAGCCTTAAAACGATGTGCATAAAACTTGACAAACAAGAAAATACTGCACTTGAAAAAACACAAACAGAAGAACAGGACACATCCGTTATTTACCACCTAAGCTGATTCATTACAGGACCATCTACTGAGCAATACTTCCATTGTTGAGACACTGAGAGTCTGAGCTGTAAGCTGTTAGAATAACAGCTTCAAAATCCTCCTTCCTAACGCCCACTTTTAGAAGTTAGAAATCCAGAAAGCCATCTCAAAAGATGTCCTAATTTATAATGCAGCCTTAGAAAGAACAAGAGGCAGATGTCCTCATACTCACCAATAGTGAGAACATACACCCTGGGGTGATAACTGTCCTTTCAGTGAACCCACATGGTCACTGCACTAAAAATGGACTTGGATGCAAAAAACAAAAGTGATACTGATTTCAGTGTGTTCCCTGAGTTTCTGGGTTCAATATTAGAGCTACATAAATACTGCTTCCTCAGAACCAACCTGCCTATGCCTCAGACGCGCTGCAAATAGAGGAGGTAAGGATTCAAGCCACAGAAAATGACTGTTTAAAGTCGCTCACATTCAGGACTGAACAGCTGCATGACAGCTCTTCACTCTGTCATTCATGATCATGGGACCTGGTGGTGGCAGAACAAGACAGTAGAGATAATGCATCCAAAGTGGCTATGTACAATGTGGTCCATGCTCGTTTCCACACTGCTATGTCCCACTCCTGTCAGCCTTTAAGATGCACTTTGAGGGGCACCTGGGTAGCTCGGTCAGTTGAGCATCCTACTCTTGATTTCAGTTCAGGTCATGATTTCACGGTTCGTGAGATTGAGCCCCACGTCAGGCTTTGTGCTGTCAGTGCAGAGCCTGCTTGGGATTCTCTCTCACTCTCTCTCTCTCTGCCCCTTCCCCACTCACACGCTCTCTCTGTCTCTCTCAAAATATATAAATAAACTTTTTTTAAAAAGATGCAATATGTGATACAAGAGTGAAAGCTCAATATTTCCATCTTTGATTCCCGTAGTTATCCTTAAAAAAAATAGCCCCATGGGGACCAAGAACCCAACCCAAGTATGTAAGAGTTAGACATTATTCATCTGCTTCTACCAGGGCACTAATGTTCTGTACGCCAAATGTGGGCTCATGGATGCCAATATCTTAGAACACTGACTACCATAACAATTCTGCAACCTTCTTTTCATACAATGTTTTTGAAAAATATTGGAGAGTAACTCTACCAAATTCCTTTTTATGAAAAAGTACTTCAATTATATTGTGTATCTTTTCATTTGTTTCATTCGACAAATATTTGCTGACTGCCTATCATGTGCTAGGCACTGCTCTAGGCACCTAAGATACAATACTGAAAAAATAAATTACAAAGAACTTGTCATCAAAGAGCTTATGCTAATGAGAAGAGACACAAACAGATAACATGTCAGCTTTGATGAGAGCTATGGCTAGTGCAGGGTAAGAGGGGACAGAGAGTCATGGGCGAAGACTCTCTGAGGAAGTGATATTTGAACAGAGATTAGAAGGTAAGGGAAACAGAGAGAGCCCTGCAGATATCAGGGGAGGAAGATTCCAGGTGAGGGATAGCAAGTACAAAGGCACTGAGGTAGGAGTACAATAAGGGGTTGAAGAACAGCTAGGAGCTATGTGACTGAAGCCCGATGAGTAAGGAGAGCAATAGGAAAAAGCAGGAATGGAGGATGGTTAAAAGTTACCAAGACCTGAAAAGTCACTGAGAACTTTAGCTTTTATAACAGTGAGATAAACAGTCATCTATAGGGGTGAGAGGGTTGAACAAAGCCTAACATACTCTGACTTACTACAGGGTGAAGAAAAGACGGGGGCCAAAGTATGGAAGCAAGGAGAGCAATTATGAGGCTCTTACAGTTATGTAGGTAAGAGATGATAATACGGAAATGGTAAGAAGTTGTATGATTCTAGATATAATTTGAAAAATGCTGTCAAGATTAACTAAGGGTTTGGATGTGGTGTTTGAGCAATGGAGAGGAGCCATGAACAGCCCCAGGTATCTGGCCTGAGCAACTGAAGGATGATGGTCCCTTGTTGGGGTGGAGAAGGCTATGGAGAAAGAGGTAGGGAGGGAGATTGAGGATTCAGCCTTAGACTCATTAAGTTTAGATGCCTGTTTCACACCCAGAAGAAGTAGAGCTCAGAGAAGATGTGCATGCAGGAGGCTTACTTGGATGTTGCCAATACAGCATTTAAAATCATGGAACTGTCATGGTGATGAACACCCACGACAGTCATCCTCCCTCTGATCACAACTAGAAACTCTAGGCAAACACAAAAAGGAGCTACCTGGAACTATGAAAAGGAAACAAAAGCAGTCAGACTGTGGCTTTATTAATTAAAACATACTGACATAAAGACAGACATATAGACCAAGGGAACAGAATAAAGATGCCTGAAATAAATCCTCTATATATGGTTAAATGATTCTTGACAAGGGTGCCAAAGTCATTCAATGTGGAAAGGACAGTCTTATCAACAAATTGTGGGGGGAAACTGGATATCCACATGCAAAAGAAAGAAGTTGGACCCTTACCTATCACCTTATATAAAAATTAATTCAGAAAATGGAACAAAGACATAAATGTAAGACCTAAAACTATAAAACCCTTAGAATAAAACATAAAGCAAGAGCTTCATAACATCAGATTTAGCAATTATTTCTTGAATATGATACCAAAGGCACAATCAACAAAATAAAAAATAGTCAAATTGGACCTCATGAAAATTCTAAAATTTTGTGCATCAAATGACAATATCAACAGAGTTAAAAGGCAACCCACACAATAGAAGAAAATATTTTCAAATCATATATCTGATAAAGAATTAATATCCAGAATGTGTAGTAAACTTCTAAAATTCAGCAACAAAAAAAGCCATGCCAGTTAAAAAACAGACAAAGGATTTGAATAGATAATTTCTCCAAAGGAGACATACAAATGGCTTATAACCTCATGAAAAGATTAATATCACTGATTATTAGGGAAATGCAAACCAAAACTACAATGAGATACCACCTCACATCCATTAGGATGGCTACTGGCAAAAACACAAAAACAAAACAGAAACTGACAAGTGTTGGTGAGGATATGGAGAAACTGGAACTCTTGGGCACAGTTAGTGGGAATGTAAAATGGTACGGCTGCTATGAAAAACAGTATGTCAGCTCCTCAAAAATCAAAAATAGAACTACCATATGACACAGCAATTCTACTGCTAGGTATATACCCAAAAGAATTGCAATCAGGGTGTCAACGAGATATTTGTACACCCATGTTCACAGCAGCCTTATTCACAATAGCTAAAATGTGGAAGCAACCCAAGCATCTGTCGACGGATGGATAAGAAAAGCAAAACAAAGCATTACATATACAATGAAATATTATTCAAGCTCAAAAAGGAAGGAAATTCTGACACATGCTACAACATGGATGAAACTTGAAGACCTTCTGGTAAGTGAAATAAGTCAGTCACAAAAAAGATACTGTATGATTCCACTTATATGACATACCGGAGTGGTCAAAATCATAGAGGCGGAAATTAGAATAGTGATTTCAAGGAACCGGAGGGAAGAAAGGGGGGAGAGTCATTGTCTAATGGATACAGAGCTCCAGTTTTATAAGAATAAAGAGCTCCAGAGATGGATGGTGGTGATGGCGACACAATATTATGAATGTATTTAATACACTGAACCGTATACTTAAAATGATCAAGATGGTAAATTTTATGTGTATCTTACCACAAGAAAATAAAATTTTTGGAAAAAAAAAAAGCAAGCAGATTTCAGAAAGGAGTCAAAGTTGGAAAAGTGGGGCGCCTGGGTGTCTCCGTCGGTTAAGCATCTAACTCTTCATTTCAGCTCAGGTAAGGATCTTGTGGTTTGTAAGTTCAAGCCCCACACTGGGCTCTGTACTGATAGTGCAGAGCCTGCTTGAGATTTTCTCTTCCTCTCTCTCTGCCCCTCCCCTGCTTGTGTTCTGTCTCTCTCAGAATATATAAATAAATAAACATTAAAATATATATATCTTGAAAAGTTGGAAAAGTTTTCCTTTCCCTCCCCAACCTCACCCTTCTCCATCTTCTTCCCCAAACCTCTCGCTCAGTCTATCTTTCTCATTCTTTTCTCTTGAGGCCTTGCCCGGAGGATGGGCCCCAGTCACACAGGTCCACAGTGACACAAACCTCAGAAAGAAACCCTGCCTGTCTGGTTCCCATGAGCCAAAAAGTGTTAGTGATACCACAGAGAGGAGACAGCTAGAGAAAGGGATCCCCCAATTCTGTGTGTGAGCCCACTCAAATCTCAGGGTTACCCCTGAGTTGCACACTTGCAGGACAGACCCAACACAGAAAGCAGAGGCTTTGGAGGATGGACCTACATGGGAACCACAACTCAGAGTGGGGCAGAACTAATGGCCTAAACCTAGTCATGTTGACTGCCTACGCCAGAAAATAAATAAATAAACTTCTCCAGGATTACCAAAGGACCCAGAGTTTACACAGTGTTCAAGACAATGCAAAATGACTCAATGTACAAGGAACTAAGGAAATGTGACCAATTCCCTACGAAAAAGACAATCAACAGATGCTGACTCCAAAATCACCCAAATGTTAGAATTATCAAGTAAAGGTTTTATGATGGCTATTATGGCTATGTTCCATGAGGCAAATTATCTTACAATCAGTAGAAAGCGGGGTGTTCCCAGCAGAGAAACAGAAACGATAAAAAAGAACCCAATGGGTAGAATTAAAAACTATAAGCAGATTCAAGAGTACATTTTTTTAAGTTGGAAGATACTTCCATGTGCTGATGGGGCTAATCTAGGGGGGAAGGAGAATTAAGGATGTGGGGAGTGAGATCCACTTTAGCGCAAGGTCCTTGAGTAAGTGGGAGGGCCCAGAATCCGGTGCGTGAAGAAAGGCAGGCCTTGGACACACATGCACATGAGAGTATGGGGTACTTTAGCAGGAAGGAAATCAGAGTCTAGAAGCACAGATGTGGTGGGTGTGTAGTTTCAGCAGGGAAAGGATATATTGACTTCAGTGTCTTTTCTTTTTTCAAAGTGTTTTTACTTTATCAGTGAAACAAGAAGCAAGGTCACCAGCCAATTTTAAGGAAGGGTGAGGAGATGCTGGAGGTTTGAGGAGAAAAGAAAAGGTGTGGAAAATTCATTTTGAAGAGTGAGTATGTGGACTAGGCAAAGGTGCAGAAATTCCGCAGGGCTATAGGATCCCTTTTAGATAAGGTTAAAAGTCACAGACAACTGGAATTTCCAAATGGCCCCAAAAACATGAAATCCTACTAAATGCTACTCAGCCACATTATCAACACAAGTCATTTCCTCATGGACTTAAATGTTAACACCCAACACAGGCAAAGGGCTGACGGGAAGTATAAAGAGGTCTCTGTATATTTGCTCTGTGGCACATACACCACCCCAGACTGGATGGTGGGAATTAGTATGAAATACTGAAATGGAGCAAACAGACAAAGGTCAGGAGAGGGAGAGGGAAACTCCAGACTGGGAGTTCTTCAAATAACCACGGACAAAATATAAAAACAATTCCAGGAGAAGCCACAAAAAAGGGTAGCTCAACTTGAAAAAGTTTTGTCACATTTTGTCCTCATAGTTGAGCAGTTACTGATGGTGTTTGACATAATGTAAATCAGGCACCCAACAGAAAAGGTAGATAGGCTTCAGGAATATCCCTATGTCCCCAGCTTATTAAGAAAAGAAGGTCCAAGATAAACGGTGCACACAGAAAGGTCAAGAGAAAAGCCATAACTGAAAGGACTCTGAGGCAGCAGAGAGGAATCAAATGTATGGAATGTAACAAATCAAAAATCTTAAACACATAAAGAAAGAAAGAAATTCTGTACCTCTTGACCCATGAAGGAGAGCTCTTCAGAATATGAAGTAGGTTTTGCTGAATAGGAAATACCTTCAAACGAAAGAGGAGGTGCCAGAAAGCACAAAGAAACCTGTTAAGAAGTGGACAGGAAGAGTGACAGCAGGGACAGGGAATCCCTGGTTACAGTGACAACCATGACAATAAGAACAGAAAGCACACCATCAATGAGCAACCAGTGACTCCAGGCAGGTGCCATGCCAGGTGATTTCCCTATTTCTCACCATGTCATCCTGATAGATCATGACCCCTATTTTATAGGTGAGGAAATCAGTTGTGCAATTGATACTATAGAAAACAAATTGCAAAGTTCTGTAAAATAGTAGTAACTATTCTCTGTACTAGAATCCTTGAAGATAAAGAAATTCAAGACTGCAACAAAGCCATAAAAAATTCCAACAATTTAACTTTATTTGCAGATCAGTCTCATTTTAAAGTATGGATGGGGCGCCTGGGTGGCTCAGTCAGTTGAGTGTCTGAGTCTTGCTTTCGGCTCAGGTCAATGATCCTCAGAGCTATGGGATGAAGCTGCAAGTCAGACTCTGTGCTGAGCGTGGAGCCTGCTTGAGATTCTCTCTCTCCCTCTGCCCCTCCTCCCAGCTTATGTGTGTGTGTGCTTGCGCTCTCTGGAAGGAAGGAAGGAAGGAAGGAAGGAAGGAAGGAAGGAAGGAAGGA